>NW_028147029.1:0-101180 GCF_905368555.1 Meleagris gallopavo
CCCATTGTGTCCCCATTGCCCCCATTCCTCTCATGGCCCCCATTGCCCCCATTGCCCACACGGCCCCCATTGCCCCCATTGCCCCCATTCCCCCCAATGCCCCCATTGCCCCCATTGCCCCCACTGTGTCCCCATTGCCCCCATTCCCCTCATGGCCCCCATTGCCCCCATTGCCCCCATTTCCCCCATTGCCCCCATTGTGTCCCCATTCCCCCCATTCCCCTCATGGCCCCCATTGCCCCCATTGCCCACACGGCCCCCATTGCCCTCATTGTCCCCATTCCCCCCAATGCCCCCATTGCCCCCACTGCCCCCATTGTGTCCCCATTGCCCCCATTCCCCTCATGGCCCCCATTGCCCCTATTGCCCCCATTCCCCCCAATGCCCCCATGGCCCCCAGTGCCCTCACTGCCCCCATTGCCCTCATTGCCCCCATTGCCCCCAATGCCCCCATTGCCCCCATGGCCCCCATTGCCCCCATTGCCCCCATTCCCCCCATTGCCCCCATTGCCCCCATGGCCCCCATTGCCCCCGCAGCCCCCGCAGCCCCCACCCCCACACACCGGGGATGGAGGTGCCGAGCGCCACGAAGACGACGGCGTTGACGGAATCTTTGAGGCCGACGGTGCAGCCGAAGTGTGCGGCCAAATCCCCGATGAGCGCCGTGAGGACCCCGATGAGCAGAATGGAGACCCCAAAACACGCCCAGCCGTTGCAGTACTCGGTGGGGGGCACGCAGGCGAACAGAACCTTCCAGAAGACGGTCAGGAAGTGCATCACGTAGTCGAAGCACGACGGCAGGCGCTCCTCCCGCCCGTCCTCCTCCTCCTCCTCCTCGCCTGGGGAGGAAGGCTGCGTCACAGCTGGGGGTGTGGGGTGACCCCAAAGGGTCCCCATTAACCCCAAAGGGTCCCCACTGACCCCAGAGTGTCACCAGGGGTGTAGGGATGGCTGTGGGGTGACCCCAAAGGGTCCCCATTGACCCCAAAGTATCACCATTGACCCCAGAGTGTCACCAGGGGTGTAAGGATGGGTGTGGGGTGACCCCAAAGGGTCCCCATTGACCCCAGAGTGTCACCAGGGGTGTAGGGATGGGTGTGGGGTGACCCCAAAGGGTTCCTGTTGACCCCAAAGGGTCCCCATTGACCCCAGAGTGTCACCAGGGGTGTAGGGATGGCTGTGGGGTGACCCCAAAGGGTCCCCATTGACCCCAAAGTATCACCATTGACCCCAGAGTGTCACCAGGGGTGTAGGGATGGGTGTGGGGTGACCCCAAAGGGTTCCTGTTGACCCCAAAGGGTCCCCATTGACCCCAGAGTGTCACCAGGGGTGTAAGGATGGCTGTGGGGTGACCCCAAAGGGTCCCCATTGACCCCAAAGGGTCCCTATTGACCCCAAAGTGTCACCAGGGGTGTAGGGATGGGTGTGGGGTGACCCCAAAGGGTTCCTGTTGACCCCAGAGGGTTCCCATTGACCCCAGAGTGTCACCAGGGGTGTAGGGATGGGGTGTGGGGTGACCCCAAAGGGTCCCCATTGACCCCAAAGGGTCCCTATTGACCCCAAAGTGTCACCAGGGGTGTAGGGATGGCTGTGGGGTGACCCCAAAGGGTTCCTGTTGACCCCAGAGGGTTCCCATTGACCCCAGAGTGTCACCAGGGGTGTAAGGATGGCTGTGGGGTGACCCCAAAGGGTCCCTATTGACCCCAAAGTGTCACCAGGGGTGTAGGGATGGGGTGTGGGGTGACCCCAAAGGGTCCCCACTGACCCCAGAGTGTCACCAGGGGTGTAGGGATGGGTGTGGTGTGACCCCAAAGGGTCCCCATTAACCCCAAAGTGTCCCCATTGACCCCAAAGTGTCACCAGGGGTGTAGGGATGGGTGTGGGGTGACCCCAAAGGGTCCCCATTGACCCCAAAGGGTCCCCATTGACCCCAGAGTGTCACCAGGGGTGTAGGGATGGCTGTGGGGTGACCCCAAAGGGTCCCCATTGACCCCAAAGTATCACCATTGACCCCAGAGTGTCACCAGGGGTGTAGGGATGGGTGTGGGGTGACCCCAAAGGGTTCCTGTTGACCCCAAAGTATCACCATTGACCCCAGAGTGTCACCAGGGGTGTAAGGATGGCTGTGGGGTGACCCCAAAGGGTCCCCATTGACCCCAAAGGGTCCCTATTGACCCCAAAGTGTCACCAGGGGTGTAGGGATGGGTGTGGGGTGACCCCAAAGGGTTCCTGTTGACCCCAGAGGGTCCCCACTGACCCCAGAGTGTCACCAGGGGTGTAAGGATGGCTGTGGGGTGACCCCAAAGGGTCCCCATTGACCCCAGAGTGTCCCACATGGGCACGGAGATGTGGCAAGTTGTGACCCCGGGTGTCTGTCCCCATGGCTGGGTGTCCCCATGGCTGGGTGTCCCCATGGTTGGGTGTCCCCATGATGGATGTCCCCATGATAAGTGTCCCCACAGTTGGGCGTCCACATGGTTTGGTGTCCCCACGGTGTTTTGTCCCCGTGGTTGGGTGCTCCCACTGTTGGGAGTCCCCGTGGTGTTTTTTGTCCCCACGGTGCTTTGTCCCCATGCTGAGGTGACGCGGTGACACACCGGCGCTGACGGTGATGGCCTCCAGGAACTGCTCCCTCCAGGAGTGCGTCCCGATGACGGTGGCCAGGTTGGTCTTCTTGATCAGTTTGTCCACCGTGTTCTGCAGGAGCATTGTCCCCACGATGTCCCCATGTCCCCCATTGTCCCCATGTCCCATATCCCTACGTCCCCGTGTCCCCACGATGTCCCCACAGTGTCCCCATGTCCCCCATTGTCCCACGTTCTCATATCCCCATGTATCTGTGCCTCCATGTCCCCACAGTGTCCCCACGATGTCCCCACAGTGTCCCCATGTCCCCATTGTCCCACGTTCTCATATCCCCATGTATCTGTGCCTCCATGTCCCCACAGTGTCCCCACGATGTCCCCACAGTGTCCCCATGTCCCCCATTGTCCCATGTTCTCATATCCCCATGTATCTGTGCCTCCACGTCCCCACAGTGTCTCCACAGTGTCCCCACGATGTCCCCACGTCCCCCATTGTCCCATGTTCTCATATCCCCATGTATCTGTGCCTCCATGTCCCCACAGTGTCCCCACGATGTCCCCACGATGTCCCCACAGTGTCCCCATGTCCCCCATTGTCCCACGTTCTCATATCCCCATGTATCTGTGCCTCCATGTCCCCACAGTGTCCCCACGATGTCCCCACAGTGTCCCCATGTCCCCCATTGTCCCACGTTCTCATATCCCCATGTATCTGTGCCTCCATGTCCCCACAGTGTCCCCACGATGTCCCCACAGTGTCCCCATGTCCCCCATTGTCCCATGTTCTCATATCCCCATGTATCTGTGCCTCCATGTCCCCACAGTGTCCCCACGATGTCCCCACGATGTCCCCACAGTGTCCCCATGTCCCCCATTGTCCCATGTTCTCATATCCCCATGTATCTGTGCCTCCACGTCCCCACAGTGTCCCCACGATGTCCCCACAGTGTCCCCATGTCCCCCATTGTCCCATGTTCTCATATCCCCATGTATCTGTGCCTCCATGTCCCCACAGTGTCCCCACGATGTCCCCACGATGTCCCCACAGTGTCCCCATGTCCCCCATTGTCCCATGTTCTCATATCCCCATGTATCTGTGCCTCCACGTCCCCACAGTGTCCCCACAGTGTCCTCACAGTGTCCCCATGTCCCCCATTGTCCCACGTTCTCATATCCCCATGTATCTGTGCCTCCATGTCCCCACAGTGTCCCCACGGTGTCCCCACGATGTCCCCACAGTGCCCCCATGTCCCCCATTGTCCCATGTTCTCATATCCCCATGTATCTGTGCCTCCACGTCCCCACAGTGTCCCCACAGTGTCCTCACAGTGTCCCCATGTCCCCCATTGTCCCACGTTCTCATATCCCCATGTATCTGTGCCTCCACGTCCCCACAGTGTCCCCACAGTGTCCCCACAGTGTCCCCATGTCCCCCATTGTCCCACGTTCTCATATCCCCATGTATCTGTGCCTCCATGTCCCCACAGTGTCCCCACGATGTCCCCACAGTGTCCCCATGTCCCCCATTGTCCCATGTTCTCATATCCCCATGTATCTGTGCCTCCACGTCCCCACAGTGTCCCCACAGTGTCCTCACAGTGTCCCCATGTCCCCCATTGTCCCATGTTCTCATATCCCCATGTATCTGTGCCTCCATGTCCCCACAGTGTCCCCACGATGTCCCCACAGTGTCCCCATGTCCCCCATTGTCCCACGTTCTCATATCCCCATGTATCTGTGCCTCCATGTCCCCACAGTGTCCCCACGATGTCCCCACAGTGTCCCCATGTCCCCCATTGTCCCATGTTCTCATATCCCCATGTATCTGTGCCTCCATGTCCCCACAGTGTCCCCACAGTGTCCCCACCAAGTCCCCACCACGTCCCCACGATGTCCCCACGTCCCCACACCCCCACTGTCCCCACTGTCCCCATGTCCTCATATCCACATGTCCCCACTCTGTCCCCACGTTGTCCCCATGTCCCCACACCCCCTCAGTCCCCACTGTCCCCACGTCCTCATATCCCCACAGTGCCCCCATTGTCCCCACTGTCCCCGCGTCCTCATATCCCCACAGTGCCCCCATTGTCCCCATTGTCCCCGCGTCCTCATATCCCCACGCTGTCCCCACGATATCCCCACGGCCCCACACCCCCATCGTCTCCCATTGTCCCCCACTGTCCCCGCGTCCCCACGCCGTCCCCATGCCTTGAAGTCGTAGCTCTCCTCGATGACGACCTCGAGGCGGCAGTTCTCCCCCAGGATGGGTTTCCCCATCTCGGCGATGCGCCGCGCCTCCTCCTCCTCCGCCGACAGCACGCGGTCCTCCTCGGCTGTGGGACGTGGTGAGGGATGTGGGGACACGGCACGGGGGTGGCATTGGGGTGTGGGGACGCGGCAGAGGTGTGGGGCAGAGCGAACACACAGCCGGTGGGATGGGGACACGTGGAGACAGGTGGCACCAGACACGGAGGTGACATCGGACATGGGGTGACGTCGGACATGGGGTGACATCAGGCATGGGGTGACATCAGACATGAAGTGACATCAGACATGGGGTGACATCGGACATGGAGATGACATCAGACATGGGGTGACATCAGGCATGGGGTGACATCAGGCATGGGGTGACATCAGACATGGGGTGACATCAGACATGAAGTGACATCAGACATGGGGTGACAGCGGACATGGGGTGACATCAGGCATGGGGTGACATCGGACATGAAGTGACATCAGACATGAAGGTGATATCAGATATGGGGTGACATCGGGCATGGGGTGACATCGGACATAGAGGTGACATCAGACATGGGGTGACATCAGACATGGAGGTGACATCGGACATGGAGTGACATCAGACATGGGGTGACATTGGAATGGAGGTGACATCAGACATGGAGGTGACATCGGACATGGAGTGACATCGGACATGGAGGTGACATCAGACATGGGGTGACAGTGGACATGGAGGTGACATCAGGCATGGGGTGACATCAGACATGGGGTGACATCAGACATGGGGTGACATTGGGCATGGGGTGACAGTGGACATGGAGGTGACATCAGACATGGAGTGACATCGGACATGGGGTGACATCAGACATGGAGGTGACATCAGACATGGGGTGACATCAGGAATGGAGTGACATCGGACATGGGGTGACATCGGACATGGAGGTGACATCAGACATGGGGTGACATCAGGCATGGAGTGACATCAGACATGGGGTGACATCGGACATGGGGTGACATCAGACATGGAGTGACATCAGACACGGGGTGACAGCGGACATGGAGGTGACATCAGACATGGGGTGACATCAGACATGGGGTGACATCGGACATGGGGTGACATCAGACATGGAGGTGACATCAGACATGGAGGTGACATCGGACATGGGGTGACATCGGACATAGGGTGACATCAGACATGGGGTGACATCAGACATGGGGTGACATCGGACATGGGGTGACATCAGACATGGAGGTGACATCAGACATGGAGGTGACATCGGACATGGAGGTGACATCAGACATGAGGTGACATCAGACATGGGGTGACATCAGACATGGGGTGACATCAGGCATGGAGTGACATCAGACATGGGGTGACATCGGACATGGGGTGACATCAGACACGGGGTGACATCGGACACAGGGTGACATCAGACATGGGGTGACATCAGACATGGAGGTGACATCAGACATGGGGTGACATCAGACATGGGGTGACATTGGGCATGGGGTGACAGTGGACATGGTGGTGACATCAGACATGGGGTGACATCAGACATGGGGTGACATTGGGCATGGGGTGACAGTGGACATGGAGGTGACATCAGACATGGAGTGACATCAGGCATGGGGTGACATCAGACATGGAGGTGACATCAGACACGGGGTGACATCGGACATGGAGGTGACATCGGACATGGGGTGACATTGGACATGGGGTGACATCAGACATGGAGGTGACATCAGACATGGGGTGACATCGGACATAGAGGTGACATCGGACATGGAGGTGACATCGGACATGGAGGTGACATTGGACATGGGGTGACATCAGACATGGAGGTGACATCGGACATGGGGTGACATCGGACATGGAGGTGACATCAGACATGAGGTGACATCAGACATGGGGTGACATCAGACATGGGGTGACATCAGACATGAGGTGACATCAGACACGCCTGCGATGCAGCACACAGCACCCGCCCTCCTATGGGCCTCATCCATAGGAGGAGGAGGAGGAGGGAGGAAGGCTCCTACCTTGGTTCAGCAGAAGGGCTGCAGAGGGGACAGGAGGCGGTGAGGGGCTGTGTGCCCCTCCCACGTCGCCCCCCATGTCCCCACTCCCCCCACACCCCCCCCATGTCCCCCCGCCCCCTACCCGAGATGCCGCGTTTCAGCCAGCGCGGCGGCCCCAGCTCGATGAAGAAGTTGTCCCTCTTCTCATACTCCTCATCGTCCACAATCTTCACCTGCAGCGTCTTCCTGGGGATGGGGACGTGGGGGAGTCACCTCCGGGGATGTCCCGGGAGGATCCCCATCGTCCATCTGTCCGTCCGGGCATCCATCCAACCATCCATTCCCACATCCATCCCTCCATCCATCCGTCCATCTTTTTGGCAACGCATTGATCCACCCATCCTCCCGCTTCTCCATCCAGCCATGTGTTTTCCATCCCTCCATCCCTCCATCCCTCCATCCCTCCATCCATCCATCCATCCTCCATCCATCCATCCATCCATCCATCCATCCATCCATCCTCCCTCCCTCCCTCGCTCCCTCCCTCCCTCCCTCCCTCCCTCCTCCATCCATCCCTCCATCCCTCCATCCATCCATCCCTCCCTCCCTCCCTCCCTCCCTCCATCCATCCATCCATCCCTCAATCCCTCCATCCATCCCTCCATCCATCCATCCATCCATCTCTCCATCCCTCCATCTCTCCATCCATCTCTCCATCCATCTCTTCATCCATCCATCCTTTTCCACATCCATCCACCCACTCACCCACCCACCCATCCTTCCATCTACCCATCCTCCACTCACTTCCCCACCCATCTACCCTCCATCCATCCATCCATTTCCTCATCCCTCCATCCATCTCTCCATTCCCCCATCCATTCCCCCATCCATCCATCCATCCATCCATCCATCCATCCATCCATCCATCCATCCTCCATCCATCCATCCATCCATTTCCCCATCCATCCATCCATCCATCCATCCATCCATCCATCCATCCATCCATCCATCCATCCATCCATCCATTTCTCCATCCATCCATCCATCCATCCATCCATCCATCCATCCATCCATCCCTCCATCCCTCCATCCATTTCTCCATCCCTCCATCCAACCATCCTCCATCCATTTCCTCATCCCTCCATCCATCTCTCCATCTCTCCATCCCTCCATCCATCCATCCATCCCTCCATCCATTTCTCCATCCATCCATCCATCCATCCATCCATCCATTTCTCCATCCAGCCAGCCAGCCAGCCATCCACGCATCCAATCTCCATCCATTTCCTTATCCATCCATCCATTTCCCATCCATTTCCCCATCCATCTCGCCATCCATCTATCCATCCACCCATCCACCCATCCGTCCATTCATCCATCTCTCCATCCATCCATCCATCCCCCCACCCATCCATTCCTCCATCCATTCATCCATCTCTCCATCCATCCATCCATCCATCCATCCATCCATTTCCCCATCCATCCCTCCATCCCTCCATCCATTTCACCATCCATCTCTCCATCTATCCACCCACCCACCCATCCATCCATTCATCCATCTCTACATCCATCCATCCATCCATCCATCCATCCATCCATCCATCCATCCATCCATCCATCCATCCATCCATCCACCCATCCCTCCATCCATCCATCCAACTCTCCATCCATCCATCCATCCATCCCATCCATCCATCCATCCATCCATCCATCCATTTCCCCATCCATCCATCCATCCATCCACCCATCCGTCCATTCATCCACCTCTCCATCCATCCCTCCATCCATTTCCCCATCCATCTCTCCATCTATCCATCCATCCCCCCACCCATCCATTCCTCCATCCATCCATCCATCCGTCCATCCATCCATCCATCCATCCATCCATCCATCCATCCATCCATCCATTTCCCCATCCATCCATCCATCCATCCATCCATCCATCCATCCATCCATCCATCCATCCATTTCCCCATCCATCCATCCATCCATCCATCCATCCATCCATCCATCCATCCATCCATCCATCCATCCATCCATCCATCTATCCATCCATCCATTTCTCCATCCATCCATCCATCCCTCCATCCATCCACCCACCCACCCGTCCGTCCGTCCGTCCATCCCCCCACCCATCCATTCCTCCATCCATTTCCCCACCCACCCATCCCCCCGCCCATCCACCCCCCGTTCCCCCACCCCTCCTCCCCTCCTTCCCCCCACCCCCCACCCCATCGTCCCCCCGGCCGCCCTCACGCCGTCTCATCGTTTCGGAACTCCAATTCCCCGCACGCATCCTCGTAGTCGACTCCCCCTCCCCTGGCGGTGCCCTCCACGGTGCGGTACGGCAGCATCACCGTCCCACGGGCGCCGGAGCTGCGCACCACCGTCACCTCCACGGCGCCCTGGCACTCGCTGACGTGCACCACGCGCTCCTGGAAGGAGAAGATGCCGGCGTGGTCGTCGTCCAGGATGGTGACGGTGGCCACCAGCGGTGCCACCAGGCGGCCCTTGGGGTGCTCGGCCGAGTCGGCCTCGAACATCCCCTCGGCGTCGCCCACGCGCAGGTTGAGCAGCCGCACGAAGAAGTGCTCGTCCTCCTCGAAGATGTCGTCGTCGATGATGCCGATCTTCAGCTCCTTCTGCGTCTCCCCCGGCTTGAAGATCAGCGTTCCCTCGCTGTACTCGTAGTCCGAGCCCGCCTTGGCCGAGCCGTCCTCCGTCTTGTAGTCCACGTAGAAGGTGTGGTTGAGCTCCGTGCCGTGCTGGCAGGCCACCGACAGCGTGACGGCGCCGCAGTTCTCCAGGCAGTGGTAGAGGCAGGGCTCGAAGAAGATGCGGCTGCACGCCTCCTCCTCGGCGTCCGACGGCACCTCCAGCAGCGCCGAGGAGCGCTTGGAGAACTCGGCCACGTGCTTCTTCAGGACGTTGCCGGCGCCCGTCATCATCCTCGTGGCCTGGATGCGGTAGAAGGCGCGGCTCTTCTGCTGGTGCAGCAGCGCGTAGTAGTTGGCCATGTCCACCAGCTGCTCCAGCTCGCGCTCGGGGTGCTTCTGCTTCAGGTCCTTCAGGATCTGGATCACCTCCCGCCGGCTCTCGTCCAGCTCCTTCTCCTCGGCGCTGGCGGGGAGGGCGGGCGAAGCGGAGCCGGTGACGGCGGAGCCTTCGGCCTCGCGGCGCTCGGAGGGCTGGAAGCCGCCGTCCATCTCGATGCCTTTGGGCAGCTCCGCCTCGGTGCCGATGATGATGCCGCTGCGCGGGTCGGCGCGGTAGCGCTTGTAGACGTACTTGTAGAAGAGCAGCCGCTTGTCGGCAGCCCAGGCGAAGACCACGCAGACCGGGAAGAAGATGAGGGTGAGCAGCGCCTCCCACACCTGCACCACGCCGGGGGAGATGACGGCCAGGATGAGGTAGAGCCAGATGTAGGCGAAGATGCTCCACGCGGCCGTGACGAAGAAGACGCGCAGGTGCTTGATGCGGCGGCTCTCCCCGCTGGGGATGACGTAGACGCAGACGGCGATCACCACGAACATGTTGAAGGCGGCGCTGCCCACGATGGTGCCGGGGCCCAACTCCCCCGCCTGGAAGTTGTGGCCGCACACCTCGATCACCGACAGCAGGATCTCCGGCGCCGACGAGCCCAGCGCCATCAGCGTCAGGTTGGACACCGTCTCGTTCCAGATGCGCACCGTGCCGATGCTGGTCTCGCCGTTGGCCTTGGTGATGGTGATCTCCTTCTCCTTGGAGGTGATGACCTCGATGGAAGCCATGAAGCGGTCGGCGATGATGGAGACGCCCAGGAACATGTACATCATGGCCACGAAGTAGACGACGGCGCGCGCCGCTTTGTCGCCCAAGGAGGGGTCGTCGGGCTGCCAGACGGGCAGCAGCACGCCGGGCTGGCAGCGGTTGGAGCCCTGGCACGTCCCGTTGGATTCCGACGGCGGCTCCGGGGCGCACGGCTCCGCCAGCAGCAACGCGGCCGCCAGCGCCGCCCGCCACGCCGCCATGCCGGGCTGTGGGGGGAGATGTCAGCGGGGTGGGGGGCGGGGGGTGGGGGTGCGTTGGGGCTGCTGAAGAGCTTCGGTGGGTTGGGGGCAATGGAATGGGTTGGGGGCGACACAATGGGTTGGGGTCATCGCAGTGGGTCGGGGTCAAAGCTTTGGGTTGGGGTCATCGCAGTGGGTCGGGGTCAAAGCTTTGGGTTGGGGTCATCGCAGTGGGTCAGGGTCAAAGCTTTGGGTTGGGGTCATCGCAGTGGGTCAGGGTCAAAGCTTTGGGTTGGGGTCAAAGCTTTGGGTTGGGGTCAAAGCTTTGGGTTGGGGTCATCGCAGTGGGTCGGGGTCAAAGCTTTGGGTCGGGGTCAAAGCTTTGGGTTGGGGTCAAAGCTTTGGGTTGGGGTCACCGCAGTGGGTCGGGGTCAAAGCTTTGGGTTGGGGTCACTGCAGTGGGTCCGGGTCAAAGCTTTGGGTTGGGGTCACTGCAGTGGGTCGGGGTCAAAGCTTTGGGTTGGGGTCAAAGCTTTGGGTTGGGGTCATCGCAGTGGGTCGGGGTCAAAGCTTTGGGTTGGGGTCATCGCAGTGGGCCGGGGTCAAAGCTTTGGGTCGGGGTCATCGCACTGGGCCTGGGTCAAAGCTTTGGGTCGGGGTCAAAGCTTTGGGTTGGGGTCATTGCAGTGGGTCGGGGTCAAAGCTTTGGGTTGGGGTCATGGCAGTGGGCCGGGGTCAAAGCTTTGGGTTGGGGTCACACATTTGGGTTGGGGTCAATGCAGTGGGTCGGGGTCAAAGCTTTGGGTTGGGGTCATCGCAGTGGGTCGGGGTCAAAGCTTTGGGTTGGGGTCATCGCAGTGGGCCGGGGTCAAAGCTTTGGGTTGGGGTCACTGCAGTGGGTCTGGGTCAAAGCTTTGGGTCGGGGTCAAAGCTTTGGGTTGGGGTCACTGCAGTGGGTTGGGGTCAAAGCTTTGGGTTGGGGTCATCGCAGTGGGTTGGGGTCAAAGCTTTGAGTTGGGGTCATCGCAGTGGGTTGGGGTCAAAGCTTTGGGTTGGGGTCATCGCAGTGGGTTGGGGTCAAAGCTTTGGGTTGGGGTCAAAGCTTTGGGTTGGGGTCACTGCAGTGGGTTGGGGTCAAAGCTTTGGGTCGGGGTCAAAGCTTTGGGTTGGGGTCATCGCAGTGGGTCGGGGTCAAAGCTTTGGGTTGGGGTCACTGCAGTGGGTCGGGGTCAAAGCTTTGGGTTGGGGTCATCGCAGTGGGTCGGGGTCAAAGCTTTGGGTTGGGGTCATCGCAGTGGGTTGGGGTCAAAGCTTTGGGTTGGGGTCATCGCAGTGGGTTGGGGTCAAAGCTTTGGGTTGGGGTCAAAGCTTTGGGTTGGGGTCATCGCAGTGGGTTGGGGTCAAAGCTTTGGGTTGGGGTCAAAGCTTTGGGTTGGGGTCACTGCAGTGGGTTGGGGTCAAAGCTTTGGGTTGGGGTCATCGCAGTGGGTCGGGGTCAAAGCTTTGGGTTGGGGTCACTGCAGTGGGTCAGGGTCAAAGCTTTGGGTTGGGGTCACTGCAGTGGGTTGGGGTCAAAGCATTGGGTTGGGGTCATCGCAGTGTGGCTGATGGCAATGCAGTGGGGGTTGGGGCAATGCCTTGGGTCTGGGGATCATGCGGTGGGGCCGGGCATGGTGCTCTAGCTGTGGGGACAATGCAGTGGGGCCGGAGGCGATGCAGTTGGGCTGGAGGCAATGCAATTGGGCTGGGCCAATGCAGTGGGGCCGGAGACAATGCAGTGGGGCCAATGCAGTGGGGCTGGAGGTGATGCAATGGGGCTGGAGGCAATGCAATGGGGCTGGGGCAATGCAGTGGGGCCGGAGACAATGCAGTGGGGCCAATGCAGTGGGGCTGGGGGGGATGCAGTGGGGCGGGAGGCAATGCAATGGGGCTGGGGCAATGCAGTGGGGCCGGAGACAATGCAGTGGGGCCAATGCAGTGGGGCTGGAGGTGATGCAATGGGGCTGGAGGCGATGCAGTGGGGCTGGAGGTGATGCAGTGGGGCCGGAGGCGATGCAATGGGGCTGGAGGTGATGCAGTGGGGCTGGAGGCGATTCAGTGGGGCTGGAGGTGATGCAATGGGGCTGGAGGCGATTCAATGGGGCTGGGGCAATGCAGTGGGGCCGGAGGCAATGCAGTGGGGCCGAAGGCAATGCGATGAGGCCGAAGGCGATGTGATGGGGCCGGAGGTGATGCAGTGGGGCTGGAGGCGGTGCAGTGGGGCCGGAGGCGATGCAGTGGGGCTGGAGGTGATGCAGTGGGGCTGGAGGTGATGCAGTGGGTCTCGAGGCGATGCAATGGGGCTGGAGGCGATGCAATGGGGCTGGGGCAATGCAGTGGAGCCGGAGGCAATGCAGTGGGGCCGAAGGTGATGCGATGGGGCCGGAGGCGGTGCAGTGGGGCCAGAGGCGATGCAATGGGACTGGAGGCAATGCAGTGGGGCTGGAGGCGGTGCTGTGGGGCTGGAGGCAGTGCAGTGGGGCTGGAGGCAATGCAGTGGGGCTGAAGGTGATGCGATGGGGCCGGAGGCGGTGCAGTGGGGCTGGAGGCGGTGCAGTGGGGCTGGAGGCAATGCAGTGGGGCTGGAGGCGGTGCAGTGGGGCTGGAGGCGGTGCAGTGGGGCTGGAGGTGGTGCAGTGGGGCTGGAGGTGATGCAATGGGGCTGGAGGCGATGCAATGGGGCTGGAGGCGATTCAATGGGGCTGGGGCAATGCAGTGGGGCCGGAGGCGATGCAATAGGGCCGGAGGCGATGCAGTGGGGCTGGAGGCGGTGCAGTGGGGCTGGAGGCAATGCAGTGGGGCTGAAGGCGATGCAATGGGGCCAGAGGCAATGCAATAGGACTGGAGGCGGTGCAGTGGGGCAGGAGGCAATGCAGTAGGGCTGGAGGCGGTGCAGTGGGGCTGGAGGCGGTGCAGTGGGGCTGGAGGCGGTGCAGTGGGGCTGGAGGCAATGCAGTGGGGCTGAAGGCGATGCAATGGGGCCAGAGGCAATGCAATAGGACTGGAGGCGGTGCAGTGGGGCAGGAGGCAATGCAGTAGGGCTGGAGGCGGTGCAGTGGGGCTGGAGGCAATGCAGTGGGGCTGGAGGCGGTGCAGTGGGGCTGGAGGCGGTGCAGTGGGGCTGGAGGTGGTGCAGTGGGGCTGGAGGCGATGCAATGGGGCTGGAGGCGATGCAATGGGGCTGGAGGCGATTCAATGGGGCTGGGGCAATGCAGTGGGGCCGGAGGCGATGCAATAGGGCCGGAGGCGATGCAGTGGGGCTGGAGGCGGTGCAGTGGGGCTGGAGGCGGTGCAGTGGGGCTGGAGGCGGTGCAGTGGGGCTGGGCCGCATCCCCGGGCCCCATTGGAGCCGCCCACGGCTCCGGGGGTGCAGGGATGCGTGGGCACGCGAGGCTCCGCCCGGCAACCGCGTGGTTCCCATGGCAACGGGGCATGGGAACGGATCTGAGACGGGGGATGGAGCGGGAAGGGGGGACCGCGAGGGGACCCCCACCGTGAGACCCACACAGCTCTGCCCCACAGCCTCACCCCGCCGCTCCGTCCCTACGGCACCGCCCCGGCCGCTCCGTCCCCGTTCCTCCGCCCCATCGCTCCCATCCCTACAACTCAGACCCCGTTTCCCCCGTCTCTGTCACTCCGTCCCCGCGCCGCCGACCCCACGGCTCCGTCCCCACATCTCCGCCCCGCTGCCCCATCCCCACCCCTCCGTCCCGTTCCCATCGCCCCACGTCGCCACCGACCCCATCCCGCTCCCCCCGGGGCCGTGGAGCCGTCGCCTCCGCTCTCGGCGGCGCAAACACGGCTGTAATTAATTTAATCGCCTCATTAGCAGCGTCTGGGTGAAACATCAATTAAACTGTCCGGGGGGTTTCTGATAGGGAAGGCGGGAGAGGGGCAGGGAGGGGGGCACACAGTGCCACCCCATACCTCCATCCCATATCCCCATCTCCGGAGAAGAGTTGGGTTTAGGATTAGGGATGGGTTGGGGTTAGGATTGGGGTTGGGGTCGGGGTTGGTTGGGTCTGGGGTCGGTCGGGTTTGGGGGCAGTTGGGTTGGGGTCAGGGTGGGGTCGGGATTGAATTTGGGGTTGAGTTTGGGGCCGGTTGGATTTGGGGTCAGTACGATTTGCATCGGATTTGGGATTGGGGTTCATCAAGTTTGGGTTGGGTTGGGGTTGGGTTGGATTTGGGGTTGGGTTCGGGGTTGGTTGGGGTTGAGTTTGGGGTTCATTGCATTGCGGTTGGGGTCGGATTTGGGGTTTGTTGCATTGGCTTTGGGGTTGGGGTTGGGGTTGGAGTTCGTTGTGTTGGGGTTCATGGCATTGGGGTTGGGTTTGGGGTTGGGTTTGGGGTTTGTTGGGTTTGGGGTTGAGTTTAGGATTGGGGTTGGTTGCGCAAGGAGCCCCTGTTGTCCCCAACCCATCAATGGGGACGGAGCCAGGAGCTGCTGGGGTGCGGGAAATGGGGGGGGAGGAAGAGGAGGAGGGGAGGAAGAGGAGGAAGAGCGCTGGGGGAGCACCTGATGCTGCCAGACCCGAACCAGGACCCCCGGGTGGGGCCATGGGGGGGGGGGGACGCGGGGAACCCCCATCCTCATCACCAACCCCATCCCGTCCTCATCCTCAGCACCGTCCCATCCTCATCCTCATCTTCATCCCCATCCCATCCCCATCCCCACCCATCCCGCCCCACTGTCAGCCCCACATCCCCCCCCACCTCATCCTCCCCCCAATCCCATTCCCCCCCCCCCCTCCAATCCCTCATCCCTCCACCCCCCCCCTCCCGCCCACCACCTGTTCCCATCCCCGAGAATCCCCCGGGGTTCCCCATCCCCACAACCCCCCCGTCGGTGCCCCCACCCCATAGGGACCCCCCTCAAATCCCCCCCCCGGTGCCCCCCCGGTCCCACTCCCACCTCTCAGCGCCGTCTGTCCCCGCTCCTTCCCCGCTCCGTTACCGCTCCGTTACCGCTCCATGGCGCGGGCGGGGGGGGGGCGGGGGGGGCGGAGGCACAGCTGAGGGGGGGGGGGCGAGAAAAGGGGGGGTACCGGAGAGCCCCGCCCCCATTTCCCCCCCTGGCTCCCCCCGCTGCAAACGGCGGCGCCGTGCGTTCAGCACCACAGCCGCGGACAGCGCCCGCGTGCCTCAGTTTCCCACGGGGGGGGGGGGGGGTCCCACTCCGCCCCCCCCCCAACCCCCTCCCCCATCCTCGGGGGGGGTTCTCCAAAATGCAATGGGGACACACGCCCCCCCCCCCCCCCCCCCTTTGTGCCTCAGTTTCCCCTCCCCTGACCCGGAGTTCCGCCCCCCCCCCCCGAACCCCCCCATTAAACCACACGTGGGGACGGAGCGGCGCCATTTATTGGGGTCTCTTTGGGGCGGGGGGAGCGGGGGGGGGGGGGCATCAAAAGCTTGGTGCCACCGTCTGAATTTTGGGGCCATTTCTCTCTGTTTCGGGCCATTTTCCTCCATTCGGGGGCCATTTCTCCTCTTTCAGCCCCGCTTGCGGTGCCCCTCCCCCCCCTCCCCGCCCCCCTCCCCCCCATCCACCACCATCACTTGGGGGTCCCGCTCCCCTCCCCCCCCCCCCGCCGTGCCCTCCGTGCCACCTCCCTGCGCAGCCGCTCCTTCAGGCGCTGTGCTGTGGGCTCCAGGCTGTGCTGTGGGGGGAGAGGGGGGGGATGGTGACCCACAGGGGGACGCGGGGACCCACAGGGGTGACAAAGTGACCCTTGGGGGGGAGGGGGGGGGGCAGTGACTCATGGGGGTGACATAGGGACCCATAGGAGGGACATAGGGACCCATGGGTGATGGAGGGACCCATAGGGGTGACCCATGGACCCATGGGGGTGACCAAGAGACCCATAGGGACCCACTGAGGTGACGCAGGGACCCATAGGGGGGACACAGCGACCCACAGGGTGACCCAGGGACCCATAGAGACCCACTGAGGTGACACAGGGACCCAAAGGGGGCACATAGGGACCTATGGGTGACGCAGGGACTCATGGGGGTGACACAGGGACTCGTAGGGACCCATTGAGGTGACCCAGTGACCCATGGGGGTGACACAGGGACCCATGGGTGATGGAGGGACCCATAGGGGTGACCCATGGGGGTGACCAAGAGACCCATAGGGACCCACTGAGGTGATGCAGGGACCCATAGGGTGACATAGGGACCCACTGAGGTGAACCTGGGACCCACAGGGAGGACACAGCGACCCACAGGGTGACCCAGGGACCCATAGAGACCCACTGAGGTGACACAGGAACCCAAAGGGGGCACATAGGGACCCATAGGGTGACATAGGGACCCATAGGGACCCACTGAGGTGACATCATGACCCATGGGGGACACAGGGACCCAAAGGGGGCACATAGGGACCCATGGGTGACGCAGGGACCCATGGGGGTGACACAGGGACTCTTAGGGACCCATTGAGGTGACCCAGTGACCCATAGAGGTGACATAGGGACCCACAGGGTGATGCAGGGACCCATGGGGAGACATAGGGACCCATGGGGACCCACTGAGGTCACCCAGGGACCCGTGGGGTGACACAGGGACCCATGGGGGACACAGGGACCCAAAGGGGGCACATAGGGACCCATAGGGTGACATAGGGACCCATAGGGTGATGCAGGGACCCATGGGGTGACACAGGGACCCATAGGGACCCACTGAGGTGACACGGGGACCCAAAGGGGGCACATAGGGACCCATAGGGTGACATAGGGACCCATAGGGTGATGCAGGGACCCATGGGGTGACACAGGAACCCATAGGGACCCACTGAAGTGACACGGGGACCCACGGGGGTGACACGGAGACTCATAGGGGGTGACACGGGGACCCAAAGGGGGCACATAGGGACCCACAGAGGTGACACCGTGACCCACTGAGGTCACCCAGGGACCCATGGGGGGACACAGGAACCCATAGGGACCCACTGAGGTGACACGGGGACCCAAAGGGGGCACATAGGGACCCATAGGGTGACATAGGGACCCATAGGGTGATGCAGGGACCCATGGGGTGACACAGGAACCCATAGGGACCCACTGAAGTGACACGGGGACCCACGGGGGTGACACGGAGACTCATAGGGGGTGACACGGGGACCCAAAGGGGGCACATAGGGACCCACAGAGGTGACACCGTGACCCACTGAGGTCACCCAGGGACCCATGGGGGGACACAGGAACACATAGGGACCCACTGAGGTGACACAGGGACCCAAAGGGGGCACATAGGGACCCATAGGGTGACATAGGGACCCACGGGGACCCACTGAGGTGACACCGTGACCCATGGGGGTGACACGGAGACTCACAGGGGTGACACGGGGACCCAAAGGGGGCACATAGGGACCCATGGGGTGACACAGGGACCCACTGAGGTGACACCGTGACCCACGGGGGTGACACGGAGACTCACAGGGGTGACACGGGGACCCAAAGGGGGGCACACAGAGACCCACGGGTGATGCGGGGACCCATAAGGACCCACTGAGGCGACACCGTGACCCACGGGGTTGACACGGGAACACACGGGGGGGGGGGGGGGGGTGATGACACGGGGACCCACGGGTGACACGGAGGGGCGGCACCCACCTGCAGGACGTGCAGCCCCTGCAGGCAGCCCACGGCCACCTCCCGCAGCCCGTCGCCCGTCAGATCCGCCCCGCACAGCGCCAGCACCGGGCCGGGGAAACGCCGCGTCCACAGCAGCTGGAAACCGCAGCGCCGGCCGCGGTAGCCGTAGCACAGCAGCTCCTATGGGGCACGGCGGGGGGGGGGGGGGGGGGGGCGGGGGGGGGGCTCAGAGACCCCCCCGACCCCCGGTACAAACACCCTCTCCGTAGCCTCGTCGGTGCCGGCGTTAATCGCCCCTTTCACGCCCGGAGGTGGGTCGTCGGGTCGACTCAATTCTAGGCGCCGTGCGCCCACCCTGCGGGGGGGGGTCTCCTCTTCCCCCCCCCCCCCCCCCCACGCCCCCGTCATCAGCGTTGGGTCCCACCATGAGCGGCAATGGGGGTGTGGGGGGTGTCCCCCTCCTCCTCCTCACGGTGTAGGACCCCCAAAATGGGGGGGGGGTCCCACATTGAGCAGCAATGGGCGCTGGGGGGGGGTCTCCCCTTCCCCCTCCCCACGGTGTAGGATCCCCAAAATTGGGGGGGGGGGGTCCCACATTGAGCGGCAATGAGGGCTTGGGGGGGGGGGGTCTCCCCTTCCCCTTCCCCACAGTGTAGGACTCCAAAATCGGGGGGGGGTCCCACATTGAGCAGCAATGAGGGCTTGGGGGGGGGTCTCCCCTTCCCCCTCCCCACGACGTAGGACTCCCAAAATGGGGGGGGGTCCCACATTGAGCAGCAATGGGTGCTGGGGGGGGGTCTCCCCTTCCCCCTCCCCACGGTGTAGGACTCCAAAAATGGGGGGGGTCCCACATTGAGCAGCAATGAGGGCTTGGGGGGGAGGTCTCCCCTTCCCCCTCCCCACGGTGTAGGACTCCAAAAATGGGGGGGGGGTCCCACATTGAGCAGCAATGGGTGCTGGGGGGGGGTCTCCCCTTCCCCCTCCCCACGGTGTAGGACACCCAAAATGGGGGGGGCGGGTCCTACAGTGAGCAGCAATGGGTGCTGGGGGGGGGTCTCCCCTTCCCCCTCCCCACGGTGTAGGACCCCCAAAATGGGGGGGGGGTGTCCTACAGTGAGCAGCAATGGGGGCTTGGGGGGGGGTCTCCCCTTCCCCTTCCTCACGGTGTAGGACTCCCAAAATTGGGGGGGGTCCCACATTGAGCAGCAATGAGGGCTTGGGGGGTCTCCACTTCTCCCTCTAGAGGGTGGGGGACCCCCAAAATGGGGGGGGGGGGTCCCACAGTGAGCAGCAATGGGGGGTTGGGGGGGGGTCTCCCCTTCCCCCTCCCCATGGGGGGGGGTCCCACATTGAGCAGCAATGGGGGCTTGGAGGGTCTCTCCCTCCTCTTCCCCACGGTGTACGGGGGAAAATGGTGAGGAGGAGGGGGTCCAGCAGCGGTCATTTCCCAGCCTGTCCGCAGCCCCTCGGGGTCCCCCGTGCCATCTGGGTCCCCCCCCCCCGGATCCCCCTCCCCCCCCCCAGGCCCTACCTGCCCATAAGTGCCCAGCAGAACCTCGCGGCCGCCGTCCAACGCCGTGCAGGCCAGCATGGCGCACAGCACCGCGTCGTGGTGGGCGCTGCCAGGCAGGGACAGCTGCTCCGTCAGCCCGCGGCTCAGCACGTCCCTGCGGGGGGAACGGGGACGTGGGGACGGACAGAAGGACGGGGGACAGGGGGACGGACAGAGGGACGGGGGGGACATGGGGATGGATGTGGGGACGGACAGAAGAATGGGGGACAGGGGGACGGACAGAGGGACAGGGGGGACGTGGGGATGGATGTGGGGACGGACAGAAGGACGGGGGACAGGGGGACGGACAGAGGGACAGGGGACAGGGGGACGGACAGAGGGACAAGGGGGACGTGGGGATGGATGTGGGAACGGACAGAAGGACGGGGGACAGGGGGACGGACAGAGGGACAGGGGGGACGTGGGGATGGATGTGGGGACGGACAGAAGGACGGAGGACAGGGGGACGGACAGAGGGACAGGGGACAGGGGGACGGACAGAGGGACAAGGGGGACGTGGGGATGGATGTGGGAACGGACAGAAGGACGGGGGACAGGGGGACGGACAGAGGGACGGGGGGGACGTGGGGATGGATGTGGGGATGTGGGGACAGACAGAAGGACGGGGGACAGGGGGACGGACAGAGGGACAGGGGGGACGTGGGGATGGATGTGGGGATGTGGGGATGTGGGGACAGACAGAAGGACAGGGGGACGTGGGGATGGATGTGGGGATGTGGGGACAGACAGAAGGACAAGGAGACATAGGGACATGGGGACAGACAGAAGGACAGGGGGACGTGGGGATGGATGTGGGGATGGACAGAAGGACGGGGGACAGGGGGACGGACAGAGGGACAGGGGGGGACGTGGGGATGGATGTGGGGATGTGGGGACAGACAGAAGGACAGGGGGACGTGGGGATGGATGTGGGGATGTGGGGACGGACAGAAGGACAGGGGGACGTGGGGATGGATGTGGGGATGTGGGGACAGACAGAAGGACAGGGGGACGTGGGGATGGATGTGGGGATGTGGGGACAGACAGAAGGACAAGGAGACATAGGGACATGGGGACAGACAGAAGGACAGGGGGACGTGGGGATGGATGTGGGGATGGACAGAAGGACGGGGGACAGGGGGACGGACAGAGGGACAGGGGGGACGTGGGGATGGATGTGGGGATGTGGGGACAGACAGAAGGACGGGGGACAGGGGGACGAACAGAGGGACAGAGGGGGACGTGGGGATGGATGTGGGGACGGACAGAAGGACGGGGGACAGGGGGACGGACAGAGGGACAGAGGGGGACGTGGGGATGGATGTGGGGATGTGGGGACAGACAGAAGGACAGGGGGACGTGGGGATGGATGTGGGGATGTGGGGACAGACAGAAGGACGGGGGACAGGGGGACGGACAGAGGGACAGGGGGACGTGGGGATGGATGTGGGGATGTGGGGACAGACAGAAGGACAGGGGGGGATGTGGGGATGGATGTGGGGATGTGGGGACAGACAGAAGGACAGGAGGACGTGGGGATGGATGTGGGGATGTGGGGACAGACAGAAGGACAGGGGGGACATGGGGATGGACGTGGGGACGGACAGAAGGACGGGGGGACATGGGGATGGATGTGGGGATGTGGGAACAGACAGAAGGACAGGGAGACATAGCGACATGGGGACAGAGGGACAGGGGGGGGACGTGGGGATGGATGTGGGGACGGACAGAAGGACAGAGGACATGGGGACGGACAGAGGGACAGGGGGGACGTGGGGATGGATGTGGGGATGGACAGAAGGACAGAAGAACGTGGGATGGATGTGGGGACGGACAGAAGGACAGAGGACATGGGGACGGACAGAGGGACAGGGGGGACGTGGGGATGGATGTGGGGATGTGGGGACAGACAGAAGGACAGGGAGACATAGGAACATGGGGACAGACAGAAGGACAGGGGGGACATGGGGATGGATGTGGGGACACGGGGACAGACATCAGGATGTGGGGATGGACGTAGGGACATGGGGACACGGGGACAGACACAGGGACATGGAGACACTCTGCTTGGTCAGCCCCCGGCCCTGGGGGTGAGGACATGGGGACACAGGGATGGCCACAAGGACAGACACGGGGACACGGGGACAGACGGACGCGCACTCACCGGTACACCACGGACATCTCGATGGTGCTGGCCACCAGCAGGCTGTAGTGGGGGCTGGGCTCCGGGCCGGGCGCCGATGGCCCCACGTCGTCCCCACGTTGTCCCCCCACATCGTCCCCATGCTGTCCCCCCACGATGTCCCCTTGCTGTCCCCCCACATCGTCCCCATCGTCGTCCGGTTCCTCCAGGGGGAAGAGCAGCACGGTGGAGATGGGGCCGTCCTGCTGGATGCTCCAGCTCTGCAGCACCGCTGGGATACGGGGACACAGCGGGGACACGGGGATGGATGGTGGCCACGGGGGGGGACCAGGACCGTGGGGACACCCACGGGGGTCATGGGGACATGGTACGGCCATGGGGACACAATATGGCCATGGGGACATGGGGACACAATATGACCACGGGGACATGGGGACACAATATGGCCATGGGGACACAATATGGCCACAGGGACATGGGGACACAATATGGCCACGGGGACACAATATGGCCATGGGGACATGGGGACACAATATGGCCACGGGGATACAATATGGCCACAGGGACATGGGGACACAATATGGCCATGGGGACAAGCATCAGGGCCATGGGGACACTTATTGGGACCATGGGGACACAATAAGGCCATGGGGACACATGGTGGCCCCAGGACATGGACCAGGACTATGGGGACAAGCATCAGGGCCATGGGGACACTTACTGGGACAATGGGGACACTTATTGGGACCATGGGGACACAATAAGGCCATGGGGACACAATATGGCCACAGGGACATGTGGTGGCCCCAGGAGATGGACCAGGACTACGGGGACAAGCATCAGGGCCACGGGGACACTTACTGGGACAATGGGGACACTTACTGGGACCATAGGGACACAATTAGGCCACGGGGACATGGGGACACAATATGGCCATGGGGACACGTGGTGGCCCCAGGAGATGGACCAGGACTACAGGGCTGCCCACCAGGACCACAGGGACACCCATGGGGACCACGGGGACACGGTCCGGCCATGGGGACGCCCATCAGGGCCTTGGGGACACTTACTGGGACAATGGGGACACTTATTGGGACCATGGGGACACAATAAGGCTATGGGGACATGGGGACACAGTATGGCCATGGGGACACAATATGGCCATGGGGACAAGCATCAGGGGCACAGGGACACTTATTGGGAACACGGGAACACAATACGGTCACGGGGACACAATATGGCCATGGGGACATGGGGACACAATATGGCCATGGGGACACGTGGTGGCCCCAGGAGATGGACCAGGACTCCAGGGATGCCCATCAGGACCACAGGGACACCCATGGGGACCATGGGGACACAATATGGCCATGGGGACATCCATCAGGGCCACAGGGACACTTATTGGGACCATGGGGACACAATACGGCCACAGGGACACAATATGGCCACAGGGACATGGGGACACAATATGGCCATGGGGACACTTACTGGGAGCATGGGGACACAATAAGGCCATGGGGACACGTGGTGGCCCCAGGAAATGGACCAGGACTATGGGGACAAGCATCAGGGCCACGGGGACACTTTCTGGGACAATGGGGACAGTTACTGGGACCATGGGGACACAATAAGGCCACAGGGACACAATATGGCCATGGGGACACTTACTGGGACCATGGGGACACAATATGGCCGTGGGGACATCCATCAGGGCCACGGGGACACTTACTGGGACCACGGGGACACAATACGGCCACGGGGACACAATATGGCCACAAGGACATGGGGACACAATATGGCCATGGGGACATGGGGACACAATATGGCCATGGGGACATCCATCAGGGCCATGGGGACACAATAAGGCTATGGGGACATGGGGACACAATACGGCCATGGGGACACAATAAGGCTATGGGGACATGGGGACACAATACGGCCATGGGGACACAATAAGGCTATGGGGACATGGGGACACAATACGGCCATGGGGACACAATACGGCCACGGGGACATGGGGACACAATAAGGCCATGGGGACACAATATGGCCATGGGGACATGGGGACACAATACGGCCATGGGGACACAATAAGGCTATGTGGACATGGGGACACAATAAGGCCATGGGGACACAATACGGCTATGGGGACATGGGGACACAATACAGCCACGGGGACACAATACGGCCACGGGGACACAATATGGCCATGGGGACACAATAAGGCTATGGGGACATGGGGACACAATAAGGCCATGGGGACACAATAAGGCTATGGGGACATGGGGACACAATAAGGCCATGGGGACACAATATGGCCATGGGGACATGGGGACACAATAAGGCTATGGGGACATGGGGACACAATATGGCCACGGGGACACGTGGTGGCCCCAGGAGATGGACTAGGACTACAGGGCTGCCCACCAGGACCACAGGGACACCCATGGGGACCACGGGGACACGGTCCGGCCGTGGGGACGCCCATCAGGGCCTTGGTGACACGCGGCCGCCCACCACTCACCACGCGTGTCCTGGTCCACGTGTGCCACTCGCACGTAGCCGCTCTGACAGCCCACAGCGGTGAGGCGGCGCCGCGACGACGGTACGGCACAGACGTCCAACCAGAGCGCACTGCGGGGACAGCGGGGGGACAGCGGGGGGACCTTGAGGGAGTGTTGAGGGGACACCGCGGGGACATCGCGGGGACATCGCGGGGACATTGAGGGGACGTTGAGGGGGCGTCGAGGGGGGACATCATGGGGACATCGTGGGGACGTTGAGGGGACACTGAGGGGGCGTCGAGGGGGGACATCACGGGGACATCGCGGGGACGTTGAGGGGACACTGAGGGGGTGTCGAAGGGGGACATCATGGGGACATCGCGGGGACGTTGAGGGGATGCTGAGGGGGTGTCGAAGGGGGACATCATGGGGACATCGTGGGGACGTTGAGGGGACGCTGAGGGGGCGTCGATGGGGGACATCATAGGGACATCGTGGGGACGTTGAGGGGGCGTCGAGGGGGGACATCATGGGGACATCGTGGGGACATTGAGGGGACGCTGAGGGGGCGTCGAGGGGGGACATCATGGGGACATCGTGGGGACGCTGAGGGGACGCTGAGGGGGCGTCGAGGGGGGACATCATGGGGACATCGTGGGGACGTTGAGGGGGCGTCGAGGGGGGACATCATGGGGACATCGTGGGGACGTTGAGGGGACGCTGAGGGGGCGTCGAGGGGGGACATCACGGGGACATCGTGGGGACGTTGAGGGGACACTGAGGGGGGACATCATGGGGACATCATGGAGACGTTGAGGGGACGCTGAGGGGTGTCGAGGGGGGACATCATGGGGACATCGTGGGGACGTTGAGGGGACGCTGAGGGGGCGTCGAGGGGGGACATCATGGGGACATCGTGGAGAGTTTGAGAGAACGCTGAGGGGACGCCGTGGGGACACTGAGGGGGACATCATGGGGACATCATGGAGACGTTGAGGGGACATCATGTGGGGACATCTTGGAGATGTGGGGACGCGAGGATATCAGGACATCGAGGGGACGCTGAGGGGACACGATGGGGACATTGTGGGGACATCAAGACATCGTGGGGACACAGTGGGGATGTCAAAGGGACACTGAGGGGACATCATGGGGACACGATGGAGATGTGGGAACACCAGGACATTGTGGGGACACTGAGGGGACATTGTGGGGACATTGTGGGGACACCGTGGGGACATGGGACACCAGGGTGTTGTGGGGGGCATTGAGAGGACACCATGGGGACGTCGTGGGGACGTTATGGGAGCATCATGAGGACGTTGTTGGGACTTGGGGACATCGTGGGGACATCGTGGGGACATCGTGGGGACATCGTGGGGACATCGTGGGGACATCGTGGGGACAACGCCATCCCTCCCACCTGCTGGGCAGCTCCTGCAGCTCCGGGAAGAGCTCATGGACCGGCTGCTCCTCGAACTGATGCAGCCCCTCATTCTGTGGGGGGGACATCAGAGACGTGGGGACATCGGGGACAGCGGGACAACGCGTCTGTCCGTCCGTCTGTCCGTCTGTCCATCCTCCCCCCCCCCCCTCCTCCCCCCACCGGGTGCCTCCCCTCCCCGCTCACCTCCCGGTACAGATGGATCCCGGGGTCGGTGCCGCTCAGCAGGAAGACGGTGTCACATCTGTCCCCAATGCGGACCCTGGGATGGGGGACAGCAGTGAGGGGGGGGGGTGGGGGGGGTGGGGACACATTGGGGGAAACTGGGGACACAATGGGGGTACTGGGGACACAGCGTTGGGGACACAGTGGGATGGAAGGGGAAAGAACTGGGGACGTGGAAGTGCATAGAGGGACAGGGGTGGCAATGGGGTCACGTGGGGTGACATGTGCGGTGACAGGTGGGGTGACAAGTGGGGTGACACATAGGGGGACACATGGGGTGACACGTGGGGTGACACGTGGGGTGACGCACTCAGCGTGGCACAGTTGCAGGGGGGTGAAGCGCAGCTCCAGGTTGAGGCAGCTCTCTGTGGAGGTGACATCATCACGGTGACATCATCACAGTGACATCATCACAGTGACATCATCATGGTCATCGCAGTGATGTCATCGCAGTGATGTCATCACGGTGACAATGGGGGACACGGGGACGTCACCCACGCGCCACTGAGTCGAGGTCGAACTCGCAGCCCGGCTCGTAGTCGCAGTAGATGTTGAGGAAGGGGCTGGGTTTGTCCCCGGAGTCCTGCCGGTAATTAATTACCCCATTAATTACCCTGTTAATTACCCTGAGTTGCACCTCCATGAAGACAACACCCACTTAACGACCCACACCTTAATGAACGCGCTGCCCCATTAATGATCCTGAAGCACTGACACAGGTGACGTCCCATTAATTAGCAACCACGCTCCTTGATGAAAACAACGCCTAATTAACTAATTGTCCCCTATCTCAATTAATTACCACACAAGCAACGTCCACTTCATCAACCCCCTACTTGATGAAGGCAATGCCCAATTAACAAGCCAACCCACCAGATACCGGGATGAAGGCCGCGCCCAGTTAATTAACCAGGGAGTTAATTACCTTAATGAAGGTGATGCCCACCACCAGTCCCCGTTTTGGGGCCGATTTCTGGAAGCAGCCGATGGAGACGATCTCCGCATCCACTGCAGAGCGGTGTCAGAAGGACAGAGCCATGGGACCCCCTTGAGACCCCCATGGGACCCCCTCAATAGAAACCCCCAATGGAACCAATGGGACCCAATGGGAGCCCCCCTTTGACCCCGTGCCCTTTGACCCCCCGCCCTCTGACCTCTGACTCCACCCCCTTTTGACCCCTCCCCCTTTTAACCCGCTCCAACACCTCCATCAGACCCCGCCCCCCTTTTGACCCCGCCCCCGCCCCAATCCAGCACAACCATTGGCTGCAACACGGCCCCAGGCCACGCCCCTTTACTGATGACTCCGCCCCCCTGACCCGGAAGCAGACGCCCGCCGGCCCCGCCCCCTGACCCGGGATGTAGGTGAACTGCAGCTCTCGCGCCACGGGCCGCAGTTTGTGCCGCAGGTGTTGGTAGCGGAAGTGCAGCACTTTGCCCTTCAGCGTGGCCGCCAGCAGCCCCCCGCCTCCGGGCAGCGCCGCCAGCCCGTACACGTTGCTCTGCGACGGGAGGCGGCTGCAGCTGTCCTCCACCAGCGGGCACGGCCCCGCCATTATCCGCAAACCGGGACCGGCGCGGCGCGGGACAGCCCCGACACCGCCGCGCTGGGGGATGGGGCCTGAGATGCGCGCGGCGCGGTGACGTCACTGATCGGCGACGGGTGGGCGGACGGAGCACCAATGGGAAGCCGGGAGTGGTGGAAAGTGGGCGTGGCTGGGCGGAGTGGGCGTGGATTTAAGGCACGGGGCGGGGCCTGAGGCAGCATTCCCTATAGGGGAATGGGGGCTGTGGGGCGGCTATGGGGTACACAGAGACCCCCCCCAAAAAAGTGATGCTGGGGGGAAACGGGGCACAAAAGGATCCCCAGAGAGAAGAGGGGGAGGATACGGGGCGGCTATGGGGCACAGAAGGAGATAAGGGGGCTGTGGGGCAGAGCCTGGGGCGGTAGGAGGCACACAGAACCACCTGCAAAGGGACAAGAGGGGGGGCTGCGGGGCACACAGGGTGGGGGGCAGGAAGGCGCTATGGGGCAGGAAGGCGCTATGGGGCAGGATGGCGCTATGGGGCAGGAAGGCGCTATGGGGGCAGGATGAGGAACTCCACCCCCAGGAATTCAGGCCCCCAGCAGCACGCAGAGCCCCCTCCGCTCATGCAACGTTTATTGGCCACGGCGCAATGGGGCACTACAGCAAAGGGGGGGGATGCAGCAGCCCCCTCCCCCCCCCCCGGGGCTGGCACCTTCATCCTCCTCACCCCATAACAACCCCAGCTGTGGGGCAGCGGGAGAAGAGGAGCTGCGGTGGGGGGCTCTGCCCAAACTTGGGGTGGTGGGCACAGAGCTCTTGGGACCCCCCCCCCCCAGCCCTCGTGGTCCCGGAGCAGCGAGGGGGATCCCAAAGCTTCGAACCCCAAATTGCTGCGAGAATTAAATAGTGGGGAGGGGGCAGAGGTTCCTGTACAGGAGGAGGTGGGGGGAGGCGGGGGGGAGCTCAGCGCAGATCCTCCTCCTCCCCCTGAATGGTCTTCTTGATGCGCAGCAGCATGGTGGTCAGCCACTGGTCCAGGCGTGTGAGGGAGTCGTACTCCTTCACCTTCAGGGACACGCGGGGGGTGTGGGGGGATGGGGAAAAACCCCGGTTGGGGGGAGGAATTGGGGGGAGGGGGACAGGGAAAGAAGATGGGGGGGGGACGTTGGACGTACCGCGTCGGTGTAGGCGTCGACGTTCTGCTCCTCGTGAGCATCCAGCAGTTTCTGGCAAAGAGAGGAAAAAAAAAAAAGAGAATCGGCCCCCCAGATCTATGGGGCTGCCCCCCAGATCTATGGGGCTCCCCCCCAGCATTTCCTCCGGGAGGAAAACCCCGTTCCTCCCGCAGGAAAACCCTCAGCTCTGCGTCACCACTCCTGGCTCCATCCCCGCGCACAGATTGGGGAGCAGTGGGGGGGGGTCGCACCGCCCCCGCCCGCCCCACGGGGATCCTGGCCGCCCTCCCGGCCCCCCACATCTCACCTTCACCAGTTTGCATTCACGTGAGTCCGTGAAGGCAGGGAACATCTCCTCGTACTTCTGCACGGCCAGCTGGAGGAAAACGCCGCGTGGTGGGGGTCACCTAAAGACCCCCCCCCCCCCCGAGCCTCCAGCCCCCCGAGCCCCCCGGCACCGACCTTGGCGTTGAGCATGTCGATGCAGAAGTGGCAGAGCGCGGCCTTGAAGAAATACTCCTTGGCGCTGTACTTGAGGAGGGGGCTGTCCATGGCACTGGTGCCCACCTGCAGGGAACGAGCAAAGGGAGGAGGGCGGTGGGAAGAGGGCGTCGGGGGACCCACAGCCAGCACTTATGGGGCAGAGGGCTCCGGGGTGCCCATAACCATCGCTTCTGGGGCAGAGGGACCATCAGTTATCGGCATCCCAGAGCCCTCTGCTCCGTAACAGCGCTTCTGGGAGCAGAAGGACCCTGGTTATGGGGCAGAAGACACCGAGGTGCCCATAATCACCACTTCTGGGAGCAGAAGGACCCCAGTTATGGGGCAGAAGACACCGAGGTGCCCATAACTGCTGCTTCTGGGGCACAGGGACCCCAGTTATGGGGCAGAAGACACCAAGGTGCCCATAACCATCAATTCTGGAGCAGAGGGACCCCAGTTATGGGGCAGAAGACACCGAGGTGCCCACAGCCACCACTTCTGGGGCACAGGGACCCCAGTTATGGGGCAGAAGACACCGAGGTGCCCACAGCCACCACTTCTGGGGCACAGGGACCCCAGTTATGGGGCACAAGACACCGAGATGCCCACAGCCACCACTTCTGGGGCACAGGGACCCCAGTTATGGGGCACAAGACACCGAGATGCCCACAGCCACCACTTCTGGGGCACAGGGACCCCAGTTATGGGGCAGAAGACATCGAGATGCCCATAATCACCACTTCTGGAGCACAGGGACCCCGGTTATGGGGCAGAAGACACTGAGATGCCCATAACTGCTGCTTCTGGGGCACAGGGACCCCCAGTTATGGGGCAGAAGACACCGAGGTGCCCATAATCACCACTTCTGGGGCAGAAGACACCGAGGTGCCCACAGCCACCACTTCTGGGGCACAGGGACCCCCAGTTATGGGGCAGAAGACACCGAGGTGCCCATAACCACCACTTCTGGAGCAGAGGCACCCCGGTTATGGGGCAGAAGACACTGAGATGCCCATAACCACCACTTCTGGAGCAGAGGGACCCCAGTTATGGGGCAGAAGACACCGAAGTGCCCACAGCCACCACTTCTGGGGCACAGGGACCCCAGTTATGGGGCAGAAGACACCGAAGTGCCCACAGCCACCACTTCTGGGGCACAGGGACCCCAGTTATGGGGCAGAAGACACCGAGGTGCCCATAACCACCACTTCTGGGGCACAGGGACCCCCAGTTATGGGGCAGAAGACACCGAGGTGCCCACAGCCACCACTTCTGGGGCAGAGGGATCCCAGTTATGGGGCAGAAGACACCAAGGTGCCCATAACTGCTGCTTCTGGGGCACAGGGACCCCGGTTATGGGGCAGAAGACACCGAGGTGCCCATAACCACCACTTCTGGGGCACAGGGACCCCCAGTTATGAGGCAGAAGACACCGAGGTGCCCACAGCCACCACTTCTGGGGCACAGGGACCCCCAGTTATGGGGCAGAAGACACCGAGGTGCCCATAACTGCTGCTTCTGGGGCACAGGGACCCCAGTTATGGGGCAGAAGACACCAAGGTGCCCACAGCCACCACTTCTGGGGCACAGGGACCCCAGTTATGGGGCAGAAGACACCGAGGTGCCCATAACCACCACTTCTGGAGCAGAGGGACCCCGGTTATGGGGCAGAAGACACCGAGGTGCCCATAACTGCTGCTTCTGGGACAGAAAGACCCCCAGTTATGGGGCAGAGGGCCCTGGTCCCCCCCCAGCTCCTGGCAGCAGGTCAGCAGCCCCCCAGGCCCCACCTGCTCGTAGATCTCCACAGCCTTCTGGTACTGCTCCAGCTGCGCCGCGTACGTGGCCACCTTCAGCAGGCACTTATTGGCCGAGCTGCGGGAACACAGAGCTCAGCGCGGGGTCGGGGGGGGGGGGTCCGTGGTATTTCGGGGGGGTGCCACCTTCAGAGGGGCGACGGAGGCATCACCTGTTGGACTCTTCGCCTTTGTAGTAATCGGCAGCCTGCTCGTAGTGCGCTATGGCCTGCGGGGGGGTGGGGGGGGGGGAAGGAGGAGGCAGTGAGAGCTCCTGCAGGAGCAGAAAAGGCGAAGAAATGATATTTGTGCCTATAAAAATAAAACATTTGCAGATCTATTCGGGGACGTGGAGCTGAGCACGAAGCCTGCGCTGCCTTCGCCCCCGCGCATCCGCCGCCATCTGTGAGCCTGATGGGGGGGGGGGGGGGGGGGAAGCGGCCCCCCTCCGTGCGGAAAAGCTGTTTTCCTTCTTTTTCGGCCCGTTTTGTCACGGGAGGGGTTGGGTTGTTGCCACTGAGAGGTGGGGGGTCGGCGATGAGGGCGGGCGCAGATTGGATTGGGGGGAATTTCTGTGAAAATGGGTCATTTTGTGGACGGGGGGGGGGGGGGGGGGGGGGGGGGGGGGGGGGGGGGGGGGGGGGGGGGGGGGGGGGGGGGAGGGGGGGGCGGGGGGGGGGAGCGGGGGGGGGGGGGGGGGGGGAGGGGGGGGGGGGAAAGAGGGGCGGGAGGTGAAGCATCATCTGATGCAGGCTGGGAATGCGCCCGGGGCTGAACGCCATGGGGGACAGCCAGGGAGGTCGTGCAGGATGTGGAACTCGTTATCTTCGTAATTAACTGGGTTTAACTCATCCCTGTCTGTGGGGAAAAGAACCCACGGAACCACAGTTGGGTTGGGAAGGTCCTTAAAGATCACAGAGCCATGGAATCCTACACTCGTTGGGTTGGAAGGTCCTTAAAGATCACAGAGCCATGGAATCCTACACTCGTTGGGTTGGGAAGGTCCTTAAAGATCACAGAGCCATGGAATCCTACACTCGTTGGGTTGGGAAGGTCCTTAAAGATCACAGAGCCATGGAATCCTGCTCTTGTTGGGTTGGGAAGGTCCTTAAAGATCACAGAAACAAGGAATTCTGCACTTGAGTGGGTTGGAAAGCTCCTTAAAGATCACAGAGCCATGGAATCCTACACTTGTTGGGTTGGAAGGGTCCTTAAAGATCACAGAGCCATGGAATCCTACGCTCGTTGGGTTGGAAGGGTCCTTAAAGATCACAGAGCCATGGAATCCTACACTCATTGGGTTGGAAGGGTCCTTAAAGATCACAGAGCCATGGAATCCTACACTTGTTGGGTTGGAAGGGTCCTTAAAGATCACAGAGCCATGGAATCCTACACTCGTTGGGTTGGGAAGGTCCTTAAAGATCACAGAGCCACGGAATCCTACACTTGTTGGGTTGGGAAGGTCCTTAGAGATCACAGAGCCATGGAATCCTACACTCGTTGGGTTGGGAAGGTCCTTAAAGATCACAGAGCCATGGAATCCTACACTCGTTGGGTTGGGAAGGTCCTTAGAGATCACAGAGCCATGGAATCCTACACTTGTTGGGTTGGGAAGGTCCTTAGAGATCACAGAGCCATGGAATCCTACACTCGTTGGGTTGGGAAGGTCCTTAAAGATCACAGAGCCATGGAATCCTACACTCGTTGGGTTGGGAAGGTCCTTAGAGATCACAGAGCCATGGAATCCTACACTCGTTGGGTTGGAAGGGTCCTTAAAGATCACAGAGCCATGGAATCCTACACTCGTTGGGTTGGGAAGGTCCTTAAAGATCACAGAGCCATGGAATCCTACACTCGTTGGGTTGGGAAGGTCCTTAAAGATCACAGAGCCATGGAATCCTACACTCATTGGGTTGGAAGGGTCCTTAAAGATCACAGAGCCATGGAATCCTACACTTGTTGGGTTGGAAGGGTCCTTAAAGATCACAGAGCCATGGAATCCTACACTCGTTGGGTTGGGAAGGTCCTTAAAGATCACAGAGCCATGGAATCCTACACTCATTGGGTTGGAAGGGTCCTTAAAGATCACAGAGCCATGGAATCCTACACTTGTTGGGTTGGAAGGGTCCTTAAAGATCACAGAGCCATGGAATCCTACACTCGTTGGGTTGGGAAGGTCCTTAAAGATCACAGAGCCACGGAATCCTACACTCGTTGGGTTGGGAAGGTCCTTAGAGATCACAGAGCCATGGAATCCTACACTCGTTGGGTTGGGAAGGTCCTTAAAGATCACAGAGCCATGGAATCCTACACTCGTTGGGTTGGGAAGGTCCTTAGAGATCACAGAGCCATGGAATCCTACACTTGTTGGGTTGGGAAGGTCCTTAGAGATCACAGAGCCATGGAATCCTACACTCGTTGGGTTGGGAAGGTCCTTAAAGATCACAGAGCCATGGAATCCTACACTCGTTGGGTTGGGAAGGTCCTTAGAGATCACAGAGCCATGGAATCCTACACTCGTTGGGTTGGAAGGGTCCTTAAAGATCACAGAGCCATGGAATCCTACACTCGTTGGGTTGGAAGGTCCTTAAAGATCACAGAGCCATGGAATCCTACACTCGTTGGGTTGGGAAGGTCCTTAAAGATCACAGAGCCATGGAATCCTACACTCGTTGGGTTGGAAGGTCCTTAAAGATCACAGAGCCATGGAATCCTACACTCGTTGGGTTGGGAAGGTCCTTAAAGATCACAGAGCCATGGAATCCTACACTCGTTGGGTTGGAAGGGTCCTTAAAGATCACAGAGCCATGGAATCCTACACTCGTTGGGTTGGGAAGGTCCTTAAAGATCACAGAGCCATGGAATCCTACACTCGTTGGGTTGGGAAGGTCCTTAGAGATCACAGAGCCATGGAATCCTACACTCGTTGGGTTGGGAAGGTCCTTAAAGATCACAGAGCCATGGAATCCTACACTCGTTGGGTTGGGAAGGTCCTTAAAGATCACAGAGCCATGGAATCCTACACTCGTTGGGTTGGAAGGTCCTTAAAGATCACAGAGCCACGGAATCCTACACTCGTTGGGTTGGAAGGGTCCTTAAAGATCACAGAGCCATGGAATCCTACACTCGTTGGGTTGGAAGGGTCCTTAAAGATCACAGAGCCATGGAATCCTACACTCGTTGGGTTGGGAAGGTCCTTAAAGATCACAGAGCCATGGAATCCTACACTCGTTGGGTGGAAGGTCCTTAAAGATCACAGAGCCATGGAATCCTACACTCGTTGGGTTGGGAAGGTCCTTAAAGATCACAGAGCCATGGAATCCTACACTTGTTGGGTTGGGAAGGTCCTTAAAGATCACAGAGCCATGGAATCCTACACTTGTTGGGTTGGAAGGTCCTTAAAGATTACAGAGCCACGGAATCCTACACTCGTTGGGTTGGGAAGGTCCTTAAAGATCACAGAGCCATGGAATCCTACACTCGTTGGGTTGGGAAGGTCCTTAAAGATCACAGAGCCATGGGATCCTACACTCGTTGGGTTGGAAGGGTCCTTAAAGATTACAGAGCCATGGAATCCTACACTCATTGGGTTGGGAAGGTCCTTAAAGATCACAGAGCCATGGAATCCTACACTCATTGGGTTGGAAGGGTCCTTAAAGATCACAGAGCCATGGAATCCTACACTCGTTGGGTTGGGAAGGTCCTTAAAGATCACAGAGCCACGGAATCCTACACTTGTTGAGTTGGAAGGGTCCTTAAAGATCACAGAGCCATGGAATCCTACACTTGTTGAGTTGGAAGGATCCTTAAAGATCACAGAGCCATGGAATCCTACACTCGTTGGGTTGGAAGGGTCCTTAAAGATCACAGAGCCATGCAATCCTACACTCGTTGGGTTGGGAAGGTCCTTAAAGATCACAGAGCCATGGAATCCTACACTTGTTGGGTTGGGAAGGTCCTTAAAGATCACAGAGCCATGGAATCCTACACTCGTTGGGTTGGGAAGGTCCTTAAAGATCACAGAGCCACGGAATCCTACACTCGTTGGGTTGGGAAGGTCCTTAAAGATCACAGAGCCATGGAATCCTACACTCGTTGGGTTGGGAAGGTCCTTAAAGATCACAGAGCCATGGAATCCTACACTCGTTGGGTTGGGAAGGTCCTTAAAGATCACAGAGCCATGGGATCCTACACTCGTTGGGTTGGAAGGGTCCTTAAAGATTACAGAGCCATGGAATCCTACACTCATTGGGTTGGGAAGGTCCTTAAAGATCACAGAGCCACGGAATCCTACACTTGTTGGGTTGGAAGGTCCTTAAAGATCACAGAGCCATGGAATCCTACACTTGTTCGGTTGGAAGGTCCTTAAAGATCACAGAGCCATGGAATCCTACACTTGTTGGGTTGGGAAGGTCCTTAAAGATCACAGAGCCATGGAATCCTACACTCGTTGGGTTGGGAAGGTCCTTAGAGATCACAGAGCCATGGAATCCTACACTCATTGGGTTGGAAGGGTCCTTAAAGATTACAGAGCCATGGAATCCTACACTCATTGGGTTGGGAAGGTCCTTAAAGATCACAGAGCCACGGAATCCTACACTTGTTGGGTTGGAAGGTCCTTAAAGATCACAGAGCCATGGAATCCTACACTTGTTGGGTTGGGAAGGTCCTTAAAGATCACAGAGCCACGGAATCCGACACTTGTTGAGTTGGAAGGGTCCTTAAAGATCACAGAGCCATGGAATCCTACACTCGTTGGGTTGGAAGGGTCCTTAAAGATCACAGAGCCATGGAATCCTACACTCGTTGGGTTGGAAGGGTCCTTAAAGATCACAGAGCCATGGAATCCTACACTCGTTGGGTTGGGAAGGTCCTTAAAGATCACAGAGCCATGGAATCCTACACTTGTTGGGTTGGGAAGGTCCTTAAAGATCACAGAGCCATGGAATCCTACACTTGTTGGGTTGGGAAGGTCCTTAAAGATTACAGAGCCACGGAATCCTACACTCGTTGGGTTGGGAAGGTCCTTAAAGATCACAGAGCCATGGAATCCTACACTCGTTGGGTTGGGAAGGTCCTTAAAGATCACAGAGCCAAGGGATCCTACACTCGTTGGGTTGGAAGGGTCCTTAAAGATTACAGAGCCATGGAATCCTACACTCATTGGGTTGGGAAGGTCCTTAAAGATCACAGAACCAAGGAATCCCACACTTGTTGGGTTGGAAGGTCCTTAAAGATCACAGAGCCATGGAATCCTACACTTGTTCGGTTGGGAAGGTCCTTAAAGATCACAGAGCCATGGAATCCTACACTTGTTGGGTTGGGAAGGTCCTAAAAGATCACAGAGCCATGGAATCCAACACTCGTTGGGTTGGGAAGGTCTGTAGAGATCAATGAGCCATGGAATCCTACACTCATTGGGTTGGAAGGGTCCTTAAAGATAACAGAGCCATGGAATCCTACACTCATTGGGTTGGGAAGGTCCTTAAAGATCACAGAGCCACGGAATCCTACACTTGTTGGGTTGGAAGGTCCTTAAAGATCACAGAGCCATGGAATCCTACACTTGTTGGGTTGGGAAGGTCCTTAAAGATCACAGAGCCACGGAATCCGACACTTGTTGAGTTGGAAGGGTCCTTAAAGATCACAGAGCCATGGAATCCTACACTCGTTGGGTTGGAAGGGTCCTTAAAGATCACAGAGCCATGGAATCCTACACTCGTTGGGTTGGAAGGGTCCTTAAAGATCACAGAGCCATGGAATCCTACACTCGTTGGGTTGGGAAGGTCCTTAAAGATCACAGAGCCATGGAATCCTACACTTGTTCGGTTGGGAAGGTCCTTAAAGATCACAGAGCCATGGAATCCTACACTTGTTGGGTTGGGAAGGTCCTTAAAGATTACAGAGCCACGGAATCCTACACTCGTTGGGTTGGGAAGGTCCTTAAAGATCACAGAGCCATGGAATCCTACACTTGTTGGGTTGGGAAGGTCCTTAAAGATCACAGAGCCATGGGATCCTACACTCGTTGTGTTGGAAGGGTCCTTAAAGATTACAGAGCCATGGAATCCTACACTCATTGGGTTGGGAAGGTCCTTAAAGATCACAGAGCCACGGAATCCTACACTTGTTGGGTTGGAAGGTCCTTAAAGATCACAGAGCCATGGAATCCTACACTTGTTCGGTTGGGAAGGTCCTTAAAGATCACAGAGCCATGGAATCCTACACTCGTTGGGTTGGGAAGGTCCTTAAAGATCACAGAGCCATGGAATCCTACACTTGTTGAGAAGGTCCTTAAAGATCACAGAGCCATGGAATCCTACACTCATTGGGTTGGAAGGGTCCTTAAAGATCACAGAGCCATGGAATCCTACACTCATTGGGTTGGGAAGGTCCTTAAAGATCACAGAGCCACGGAATCCTACACTTGTTGGGTTGGAAGGTCCTTAAAGATCACAGAGCCACGGAATCCTACACTTGTTGGGTTGGGAAGGTCCTTAAAGATCACAGAGCCACGGAATCCGACACTTGTTGAGTTGGAAGGGTCCTTAAAGATCACAGAGCCACGGAATCCGACACTTGTTGAGTTGGAAGGGTCCTTAAAGATCACAGAGCCATGGAATCCTACACTCGTTGGGTTGGAAGGGTCCTTAAAGATCACAGAGCCATGCAATCCTACACTTGTTGGGTTGGGAAGGTCCTTAAAGATCACAGAGCCATGGAATCCTACACTTGTTCGGTTGGGAAGGTCCTTAAAGATCACAGAGCCATGGAATCCTACACTCATTGGGTTGGGAAGGTCCTTAAAGATCACAGAAACAAGGAATTCTGCACTTGAGTGGGTTGGGAAGGTCCTTAAAGATCACAGAGCCATGGAATCCTGCTCTTGTTGGGTTGGGAAGGTCCTTAAATATCACAGAAACAAGGAATTCTGCACTTGAGTGGGTTGGAAAGGTCTTTGCAGATCACAGAAGCACAGAATCCTACATTGTGTGGGTTGGGAGGGTCCTTAAAGATCACAGAGCCACGGAACCCCGCGCCGGTTGGCTGGAAAGGTCCTTGCAGATCACAGAACCGCACACCGGTTGCGGTGGAAGGGCCCCCCCTCCCCTGCTCACCTTCTCGATGTCCACCAGCTCGCTCTCGTAGATCTCGGCAATGGAGATGTGGTGTTTGGCAGCGATGGTGAAGCGGCCCTGCGGGCAGAACCACGATCAGCACCGGCACGGCGACGCCGGAACCGGCGGGAAGTGGGGGGGGACCCCTCACCATGTCTGTGTAGATCTCAATGGCCCGGATCAAGCAGTTAATGGCCTCTGGATAAAGAAAAAACAAAACAGCTTCGTTGTGTCCAGACGGCCCAGAATGGAAAAGACCCAAAATAAAAGGGGACGTTTCTCTGCACCACCCCCTCCTGCTCCTCCTTTGGGTCTCGGGTCGGTGGTGTTGAGGGGGGGGGTGGGGTGGGCTGAGGACCCCCCCCCCCCCAGTGCTCGGGGAAGGGAAAGGAGAGCACAGCACGCGGCGGACGATGGGGGATGCAGATCTCAGGGAGATTAAACAAATCCTCCATGGGATTAACGATGTTTTCTCCTTCGTTATCTTCTCTGAAAATGACCCAAACTGACCCGGGGGGGTCACCGGTGCCCCCCCGGCATCCCAAGAGCACCCAACCCCCCCCCCCCCCTCCCCAGGACCCCCACAGGGCACCCAAGACCTCCTCAGCATCCCCCAGGACCCACAGGAACCCCCGCAGCATCCCCTACGACCCCCCCCAGCATCCCAAAGAAGCCTCAATGGCACCAGGACACTCCCAGTGCCCCCCCCCCCCCCCGTTCCCCCCCCACACCCAGGACCCCCCCAGCTGTGCTCACCCTGGGGATCCGCCTTCTTGAAGGCGTTGCCGGCGTCCACGAAGTTGGTGGCCGCGTCGTGTTTGCTCTGCAGCTGCAAGTGGAGCTGAGCTGCCTGGCAGAAGGCATTTCCTGCAGCTGGGGGGGGAAAAAAGGGGGTCGGGGGGGGGAGAAAAGGGGGTCGGGGGGGGACAACAAAGAGCACTGGGTTCCCTTTCTTTGGGGTCCCAGTGTTGGGCGCACGCTGGGTTCCAACATGGATGCGTCCCAACCCGACGTGAGAACCTCCAGACGTGTTCCCCCCCCCCCCCCAACCCAACCCCCCCCACATCAACACGACCCCAACCCCACAACCCAACTCAATGCACCCCCCCCCATCCCAGCAAGTCCCAACCCAACGTGCGTCACCCCCAACCCAACCCAACCAGCCCCCCCAGCCAACCCCCCCAACCCAATGCAACCCCCCCCAAGATCTTGATATGCCTCCCCCCAACCCAATGCAACCCCCCCGATCCCGATGTGCCTCCCCCCAACCCAATGCAACCCCCCCGATCCCGATGTGCCTCCCCCCAACCCAATGCATCCCCCCCCATCCCGATGTGCCTCCCCCCAACCCAATGCATCCCCCCCCCGATCCCGATGTGCCTCCCCCCAACCCAATGCAACCCGCCCCAGATCCCGATGTGCCTCCCCCCAACCCAATGCATCCCCCCCCAGATCCCGATGTGCCTCCCCCCAACCCAATGCAACCCCCCTGATCCCGATGTGCCTCCCCCCAACCCAATGCAACCCCCCCCGATCCCGATGTGCCTCCCCCCAACCCAATGCATCCCCCCCCATCTCGATCTGCCTCCCCCCAACCCAATGCATCCCCCCCCCCCTGATCCCGATGTGCCTCCCCCCAACCCAATGCATCCCCCCCCGATCCCGATGTGCCTCCCCCCAACCCAATGCATCCCCCCCCCCCGATCCCGATGTGCCTCCCCCCAACCCAATGCATCCCCCCCCGATCCCGATGTGCCTCCCCCCAACCCAATGCATCCCCCCCGATCCCGATGTGCCTCCCCCCAACCCAATGCATCCCCCCCCCAGATCCCGATGTGCCTCCCCCCAACCCAATGCATCCCCCCCCCGATCCCGATGTGCCTCCCCCCAACCCAATGCATCCCCCCCCCGATCCCGATGTGCCTCCCCCCAACCCAATGCAACCCCCCCCCGATCCCGATGTGCCTCCCCCCAACCCAATGCATCCCCCCCCAACCAGACGTGTTCCTCCCCCCAACCCAATGCAACCCCCCCCGATCCCGATGTGCCTCCCCCCAACCCAATGCATCCCCCCCGATCCCGATGTGCCTCCCCCCAACCCAATGCATCCCCCCCATCCCGACGTGCCTCCCCCCAACCCAATGCACCCCCCCGATCCCGATGTGCCTCCCCCCAACCCAATGCACCCCCCCCGATCCGCCTCCCCCCAACCCAATGCATCCCCCCCCGATCCCGATGTGCCTCCCCCCAACCCAATGCATCCCCCCCGATCCCGATGTGCCTCCCCCCAACCCAATGCATCCCCCCCCGATCCCGATGTGCCTCCCCCAACCCAATGCATCCCCCCCGATCCCGATGTGCCTCCCCCCAACCCAATGCATCCCCCCCCGATCCCGATGTGCCTCCCCCCAACCCAATGCAACCCCCCCCGATCCCGATGTGCCTCCCCCCAACCCAATGCATCCCCCCCATCCCGATGTGCCTCCCCCAACCCAATGCAACCCGCCCCGATCCCGATGTGCCTCCCCCCAACCCAATGCATCCCCCCCCGATCCCGATGTGCCTCCCCCCAACCCAATTCATCCCCCCCCGATCCCGATGTGCCTCCCCCCAACCCAATGCATCCCCCCCATCCCGATGTGCCTCCCCCCAACCCAATGCAACCCCCCCCAGATCCCGATGTGCCTCCCCCCAACCCAATGCATCCCCCCCCGATCCCGATGTGCCTCCCCCCAACCCAATGCATCCCCCCCCGATCCCGATGTGCCCCCCCCAACCCAATTCATCCCCCCCCGATCCGCCTCCCCCCAACCCAATGCAACCCTCCCCTGATCCCGATGTGCCTCCCCCCAACCCAATGCATCCCCCCCGATCCCGATGTGCCTCCCCCCAACCCAATGCATCCCCCCCCGATCCCGATGTGCCTCCCCCCAACCCAATGCATCCCCCCCCCGATCCCGATGTGCCTCCCCCCAACCCAATGCATCCCCCCCGATCCCGATGTGCCTCCCCCCAACCCAATGCATCCCCCCCCCGATCCCGATGTGCCTCCCCCCAACCCAATGCATCCCCCCCCAGATCCCGATGTGCCTCCCCCCAACCCAATGCATCCCCCCCCCACCCCCCATCCCGACACGGAGCTGCTGCTCCCCTTTGGGGCGCTCCGTACCGCTCCAGTTTTTGGCCATTTTGAACATGTTGGCCGCCCGGGCGTAGATGTCGCATGCTTCCTCGATCCGGGAGGAGCCCCTGAAAGGGAGCAGAGGGTGGGGGTCGATCCGTTGGGAATCCCAACCCCGAGGAGAAGGAATTGTGTTGTGTGGGGCTTCCCCACAGGGCTGGGAATCCCAATGAGGTGGGGTGGAACCGCGAGATGTGGGGCTCCTCATGGTGCTGGGAATCCCAATGAGGTGGGGATGGAACCGTGAGATGTGGGGCTCCCCATGGTGCTGGGAATCCCAACAAAGTGGGATTTGGGAATTCCAACGAGGTGGGATGGAACAGCGAGATGTGGGGCACCTCGTGGTGCTGGGAATCCCAATAGGGTTGGATTTGGGAATTCCAGCCCCAGTGGGATGGAACCACGAGATGTGGGGCTCCCCATGGTGCTGGGAATCCCAATGAGGTGGGGATGGAACCACGAGATGTGGGGCTCCCCATGGTGCTGGGAATCCCAATGAGGTTGGATTTGGGAATTCCAGCCCCAGTGAGATGGAACCGCAAGATGTGGGGCCCCCCATGGTGCTGGGAATCCCAATGAGGTGGGATTTGGGAATCCCAATGAGTTGGGCCTCTCCATGTTCTGAGCATCCTATCAAAGTGGGATTTGGGAATTCCAGCTCCAGTGGGATGGAACCATGAGATGTGGGGCTCCTCACGGTGCTGAGCATCCCAACGAGGTTGGATTTGGGAATCCCAATGAGGTGGGATTTGGGAATCCCAATGAGGTGGGATTTGGGAATCCCAATGAGGTGGGATTTGGGAATCCCAATGAGGTGGGATGGAACCGCAAGATGTGGGGCTCCCCATGGTGCTGGGAATCCCAACGAGGTTGGATTTGGGAATTCCAACGAGGTGGGATGGAATCGTGAGATGTGGGGCTCCTCGCGCTGCTGGGAATCCCAATAAGGTTGGATTTGGGAATTCCAGCCCCAGTGGGATGGAACCACAAGATGTGGGGCTCCCCATGGTGCTGGGAATCCCAATGAGGTGGGATTTGGGAATCCCAATGAGGTGGAGTGGAACTACGAGATGTGGGGCTCCTCATGGTGCTGGGAATCCCAATGAGGTGGGGTGGAACCACGAGATGTGGGGCTCCTCATTTGGGAATCCCAATGAGGTGGGGTGGAACTACGAGATGTGGGGCTCCTCATGGTGCTGGGAATCCCAACGAGGTTGGGGCATGGAACCGTGAGATGTGGGCCTCCCCATCATGCTGAGCATCCCAATGAGGTTGGATTTGGGAATCCCAACGAGGTTGGGATGGAACCGCAAGATGTGGGGCCCCCCATGGTGCTGGGAATCCCAATGAGGTGGGATTTGAGAATCCCAATGAGTTGGGCCTCTCCCTGTTCTGAGCATCCTATCAAAGTGGGATTTGGGAATTCCAGCCCCAGTGGGGTGGAATCATGAGATGTGGGGCTCCTCACGGTGCTGGGAATCCCAATGAGGTTGGATTTGGGAATTCCAGCTCCAGGGGGATGGAACCACGAAATGTGGGGCTCCCCATGGTGCTGGGAATCCCAACGAGGTTGGATTTGGGAATTCCAACGAGGTGGGATGGAATCGTGAGATGTGGGGCTCCTCGCGCTGCTGGGAATCCCAATAAGGTTGGATTTGGGAATTCCAGCCCCAGTGGGATGGAACCACGAGATGTGGGGCTCCCCATGGTGCTGGGAATCCCAATGAGGTTGGATTTGGGAATCCCAACGAGGTGGGATGGAACCACAAGATGTGGGGCTCCCCATGGTGCTGAGCATCCCAACGAGGTTGGATTTGGGAATTCCAGCTCCAGAGGGATGGAACCACGAGATGTGGGGCCCCCCATGGTGCTGGGAATCCCAATGAGGTGGGATTTGGGAATCCCAATGAGTTGGGCCTCTCCATGTTCTGAGCATCCTATCAAAGTGGGATTTGGGAATTCCAGCCCCAGTGGGATGGAACCACGAGATGTGGGGCTCCTCATGGTGCTGGGAATCCCAATAAGGTGGGATTTGGGAATTCCAGCCCCAGTGGGATGGAACCACGAGATGTGGGGCTCCCCATGGTGCTGGGAATCCCAATGAGGTGGGATTTGGGAATCCCAGTGAGGTGGGATGGAACCACGAGATGTGGGGCTCCCCATGGTGCTGGGAATCCCAACCCCAATGGGATGGAATGACGCGATGTGGCCCCCCAGCAGCTCTCCTAACGCTGCCGCCCTTCGCTAATTGCTAATCTAATTACTAATTAGCGGCACCAAAGAACCCGAGTGCCCCCCCACGGCGGTCTGGCAGCGCAGCATTATGCAATAATCCACCACCGCTCCCTCCCTCCTGCTGGCACGGAGCGCTCCGAGCCCCCCCAGCCCCCCCGGCCCCCCCAGCTCTCCCCCAGCAGGAAATCTTTCCCTTCGCCATCTGGAGGGCCCACGCAGAGGGGCGCGGGTGGGAGGGCAGCGATGCCATTTATGCCATTCCTTCCCCCTTTTTCTCCACCCCCTCCCCTCCCCCCCCCCCAAAGGAATGCAGCCCTCCCAATGGATGCCTCCCAAAGCTCTGGGATCGGCCCATGGAAGCCCCCGATTCCTCCCCCCGTTGACCCCACAACCACCTGGATCTGCCCCCTCCTCCCCCCCCCCCCCGACTCTCTGCTGCCCCACAGCCCCCACCAGGCTCCTAAAAGCTCCTCATGCCCCCCCCCCCAGTTCCCACCCCAGATCCCTCCCAAAGGCGCCCAGCCCCCCCCAGCAAAGTTTTTCATACAACTTTAAGCTCCCCTAAAAGCTCTCAACGCCTCTAAATCCCCTTTGAAGCCCCCCAGAAGCTCCCAAGACCCCCCTAAGCCCCCCCAAAAGCCCCACTGCCCCCATTAACTCCCAAAAAGTCTTCAAACGACGCTTTGACCACCACAAAAGTCTCCTGAAGTTCCTTCTAACCCCCAAAGACTTTTAATGCCCTTCTTGCCCCCAACCCAAAAGGTCCCACAACCCCTTCCAGCCCCCCCCAACCCAAAGCACCCAAAACCCTTTTGAACCCCCCCCCCACAAAATTTATCCTGAAGTTCCTTTTAACTCCCCCAAAACTCTTCGAGTCTTCCCCCAAATGCTCTTAACGCCTCTTTTACCCCCCCAAAAAGCTCCCAATGTCCCCCAACACCCCCCCACCCCAAACCCTCCCCTCTGCCCCCCCCCAGATCCTCTCCTCCCACCTCCACCCTCCCCCCCAGGCCCCTCCTCTGCCCCCCCCTCCCCAGGCCCTCCTCTCCTCCCTCCCTCCCTCCCTTCCTCCAGGCCCCTTGGCGCCCTCCCCCCGGCCCTTCGCCCCCGGACTCACCCGAAGAGGCCGGCGAAGAAGGACTGGGAGCCGCGCACCTTCCTGTCGGCCTCGGCCAGCAGCTGCAGCGCTTCCTTCTCCTTCCCGGCCTGGTCCATGGCGGCCGCCTTCCGCCTGACGGGACGTCAACTGCGCCCCCTGCACGTGATGCGAGAAGCCGCGCCCCCATTGGCTGGCGGGGGAATCACGTGAGGAGGGAAGAGCTGGCGGAAGTCTGCGCGGAGTGAGAGGGAACAGCGCCCCCCCCGGCGGCGGGAGGGACGCGGGGACGGCGCGCAGATGACGTCACCGCCCCGTGATGGCACCGTCGATGACGTCATCACCGCCGCAATGACGTCACCGCAGCACAGGGTCTGAGCTCACAGCAGAGCGCTCCGTGGCTCCCGCTGGCAACGAGGGGGGTAACGAGGGAGGACAGAAATCCATTTAGCCGACCCGCCCTCGTTATGCCGTCCCCCTTAATTGGCTCCACCCGTTAATTGGCTCCACCCGTTAATTGGCTCCACCCGTTAATTGGCTCCGCGGCGGCCTCCTTCCCAATGGGAAGCTTCGGGAGGAACCCTTCGTGTTTTGCTTCCAGGTGAAAGGGGGACGCTGCCGTGCGCGAAGGCGTGAGTCCCAACGAGCGGCGGTGTGCGGGGGGAGGTAGGGGGGGTCCCAAGGGGGTCCCAGGGTCATCCGGGGCGGGGGGAGAACCCAGGGTTATCGGGGAGGGGGCTGCCTGGGGGAATTCCAGGCAGATCCCCAGGGATTCCCAAAGGCAGCGATCCGGGGGGATTCCCAGGCAGGAATCCCGACCCTGGCTGGCAGCTCACCCGCACAGCACATCCTGCTTTTCCTTCACGCCGTCCCTGAGCTTTGAGGCGGCTCGCCGCAATCCCGCGAGCGGCACAGTGCCGTTAATTGCTAATTAACCACGCCTGCTCGCTCCCTAACTCCTTGTCTCCCTCCTCCCACCTCCCGCAGGGCGCCATGGAGGACGGCAGCGCCAGGAGGGTCCCCCAACCACCCCCCCCCCCCCCCCCCAACCCCAAATCGAAGTCGAGGACGGCGGGGCTGAGCTGCAGCCCAAGGAGGAGGGGGTGGAGGAGCAGCCCCCGCCGCTCAGCGCCGCGTCCCACCCGCACAGCCTGCAAGGTGGGTGCCTGCTTTAACCCCACAGCACCACGTTTCTATCTGGTCCACGCTGGGACCTCGCCGTGGGGTCACCCCACCTCCTCGTGGGGAATCCACGTCTGCTGCCCGGGGATCTCCTGCCCGTCGTCCGCACGTGGAGGAGCGCTTCTGTCCCTCTGCAAAGGGATCGATCCCCTCTTGGGATGGAGGGAGGCTGAAAGACAAAGCAGCCCAACACCCCGGCATCCCAAAAGAGCAGCCCCCCAACACCACAGCATCCCAAAAGAGCAGCCCCCCAACACCACAGCAGCCCCCCAACACCCCGGCATCCCAAAAGAGCAGCCCCCCAACACCCCGGCATCCCAAAAGAGCAGCCCCCCAACACCCCGGCATCCCAAAAGAGCAGCCCCCCAACACCACAGCATCCCAAAAGAGCAGCCCCCCAACACCCCGGCATCCCAAAAGAGCAGCCCCCCAACACCACAGCATCCCAAAAGAGCAGCCCCCCAACACACCACGGCATCCCAAAAGAGCAGCCCCCCAATACCACAGCAGCCCCTGAATACCACAGCATCCCAAAAGAGCAGCCCCCCAACACCCCAGCATCCCAAAAGAGCAGCCCCCCAACACCACAGCATCCCAAAAGAGCAGCCCCCCAACACCACAGCAGCCCCTGAATACCACAGCATCCCAAAAGAGCAGACCCCCAACACCACAGCAGCCCCTGAACACCACGGCATCCCAAAAGAGCAGCCCCCCAACACCACAGCCCCCTGACAGCCCCCTAACACCACAGACCCCCCAACACAGCAGCCCCCCAACATCAACATTACAGCATCCCAAAAAAGCAGCCCACAAACACCGCAGCAGCCCAACAGCAGCATCCCACCACCAACCCCCAACATCACAGCCCCCCAACTCCACAGCCCCCCACCACCAACCCCCAACCACCACAGCCCCCCAGAAGAGCAGCCCCTCAACACCACAGCCCCCTAACAGCAGCCCCCCAACACCACAGAATCCCAGAAGAGCAGCCCCCCCAGCACCAACACCCAACTCAACACCGTCCCAACAGCAGCCCCCAGCCCCCAACGCAACAGCCCCCCAGCAACGCACTCCCCACCCCTGTTCACAGCACCAAAGGGGCCGACGGAGGCCCAGCCGCCGTCCCTTTGCTCACCCAGCCCTGCGTTTCCCCGCAGAGGAAATCTCGGTGGTGTCCAGCGTTGAGGAGGTGACGGGAGAAGGGCGCAGCGCACGACGGCCCCGACGCCGCAAATCCAAAGCGTGGAATACTGCAGCAAGCTGTGCGACGCCGACGTGGGGTGCGAGGTGTGCAGGAAGCAGCTCTCCTTCCACGGCAGCACCACCACCATGCGGGAGCACCTGGTGAGGAAGAACAGCATCAGCATCCGCACGGCGCCGCCAATCCCGGAGCCTGCGGGGAAACGGCCGCGTCCGGCCACGTCGGAGAGCTTGGGGAGCCCCGGAGCGACGCCATCACCGAGCTGCTGCTCGAGATGGTCCTCTGCCACCTGCACCCCCTCTCCGTGGTGAAGGACGAAGGGTTGGGGCTCCTCCTGGGTTACCTGGAGCCCAGCACGGCTCTCCGGCACGCTGCGGCGTCACCAAGCGACACCTGGGGCGCTGCCTGCAGGCACACAGAGCGTGGTGCTGTGTGCTGAGCTCTGGGTGTCCCAGCCGGGCCGTCCCTACGTCACCATCAGCGCCAGCTTCGTCGACGCGCAGTGGCGGCGGCTGCAGCGCGTGCTGGAGACGCGGGAGGACGACGACAATGGCGGCGGCGGCGCTTTGGAGGAGAGGCTGCGTGCCGCGCTGCCGGAGTTCGGGCTGGACGGCGGGTCGGTGTTGTGCATGGCGCACGACGGCGTCGCAGGGCTGGGCTGGCGGGTGCTGCGCTGCGCTGCACGCACCTTGCAGCAGTGCATGGCTGCGGGGCTGCGAGTGCAGGAGGCGCCGGGCCTGGTGGGTCACTTCCAGCGGGACGCCGAGGTGGCCGCAAGCCGGAGGCCACCCGCAAGGCCCGGAGGAAGCTGGTGACGGACGTGGGCTCGCACGAGCACCGCCGAGGTGAGCGAGAGCCTCGTGGGCGGCGATGGCGGTGCTGGAGGAGCGGAGCAGCAGTGGAAGCTGCTGCAGGATCTGCTGCCCTTGCTGCGCACCGCCAAGCTGATCCACGGAATGGATCCGTGTCCATCTCAGCACTGCTGCCCTGCGTGCACGGCCTGGTGGCCGCCGTCGCACAGCGAGCAGAGGAGGCTGGAGCTGGTGGGGAACATCCGAGCGGAGCTGGCGCGGCGCTGGGGGGTGGCGGAGGACGAGGAGCTGCTGGAGAGCCTGGCCGTCATCGCCGCCTTCCTCGACCCGCGCTTCGAAGAGCTGAGGTTCCTCAGCCCCGAGCTGAGGAGGACGTTGCACAGCAGGGTGAAGGACACGCTGTCAAATGCTGCGGGCCCCCAGCCCCTCCAGCCCCCCCACGGCCGGATGCCGAGCTCGGAGCGCGCAGCAGAGAGCGGGGAAGCGGGTGCCGAAGAGCAGAGCGTGAACGACATCCTGCTGGGGAAGGACCCGACCGAGAGCATGCCCGAATGCAGCAGCAGCTGGAGAACTACACGGTGGAGCCGCTCTGCAGGCGCAGCACCGCCCCGGTCGCCGTGGCAGAGCGCGGAGCAAACGGCACCAGGTGGGAACTGCACGTTTCTGGTACGGTTGAGGCTCCAAATGCCGGCGTCGCTCTGCTGTTCTGCAGCACCGAGGGCTCCTCCAGGGCTGGGAGCTGCTGGGGCTCCTCCAGAGCTTCTCCCAAAGCGCTGCTGGGGGTGTCCGGCTGTCTGGAGGGCTGCATGCGGCGCTCTGCTCACATCCAGGAGGCAATGAGCTTCTCCCGCTGTCCTGAGGGCTGGAGGAAGCGTTGCTGAGTGCTCCTCGATCACGAGAACCCACCTGACGAGAAGGGAAAGGGCTCTGCCGCTCTGCAAAGCCAACTCCTGCTTTGGGCAAAGCGTTTCTCAAAACCCGCAGCCAAAATTCGACCCTTTGGGGGATGGAACCGAACTGCAATGGAGACCATTCCCAAAATGCAACCAAAGCCGTGTGAGAATTGCGGCCAGCAGCAGCAGCCCTGCATCCCTCCTGCTGAGGGAAAACCCCTTCGTTACGTTTTACCTGTCCAACATCGTTTTTCCCACCCTAAAGCGTTGTATGAGAGACGTTATCGATGCAAATGAGCGCTAATTAGTGCAAGGACAGACACCCGGACGCAGCGTTACGCCAAACAGCGGCGCCTGCCGCCACCATCGCTTTAATTAATTGTTTAATTGCTTTTAGACAACCAGCCAGAGCGGCCCAGAACTTCTGCTGCCACAGAAACCAATACAAGGAGTTCAGTAGAAAATGGGTGAGAAAAGGAGGAGTTTTGGTAGAAAATGGGTGAGAAAGGCAGGAGTTTTGGTAGAAAATGGGTGAGAAAGGGAGGAGTTTTGGTAGAAAATGGGTGAGAAAGGGAGGAGTTTTGGTAGAAAATGGGTGAGAAAGGGAGGATCCTGGTGTGAGATGCTGCGCACTGATGGCACTCCATGGCAGAACGGGGAATTAACAGCACCCACGTGTGCCCCACAACCACCAAACCCCGCCATCGGGGGCCAAATTTCCATCCCAAACGGAGGCGAGGGCTGGACAGAACCGGCAGCCCCACTGTTAGTGCAGCTTTTCCTCCACCACGTCAGCCCCCAACCCAACCCAACCCCGCTGCCCTCGCAGCCCCATCGCAGCCACCGCCGGTGCCCAACGCCGACAAAGCCCCAGAAATGCTTCCAACGCTTCTTAAAGCTTCTCCTGTGGGTGCCAAACGTCCTCTGCAGTGCCTCTGTGAGAGCGCCCAGGGATCGCGGTGCTCGGGAGGGAACCCACCTGGGGTTACTGGGGGGGCACAGCCCCCCAGCTGCTGCTCAGGGCCCCCCCCACGGCTGCCTCCTCTCTTTTGAGGGCTTCCAGGGCCCACGGGGCCTCCAGGAGGGGCAGCGTGCGGCGCTGCGGCCGATGGCGCTTCATGTGAGCGTTGCGACCTTTGATCTTGTCAAACACCCTGGAAAACAAAACGGGGGAGGGGCGTTAATTAATTCCTGTCTTCATTAGGTGAAGGCCGCTAAACCCGGCGTCGTGACTTCCACCCACGTGGGTTCGGATTGAGACGCTCGGAGAAGACAGAACTGAGCAGGCCCAGGATGGGCACCATCCTGCTCCCAGGAGGGGTGTAAAGCAGCAGCCCAAAGCAGCGGGCCGTCAGGACGAGGCCGGATGCTCAGCTCTACCTCTCGCACTCGGTGCAGGGGAACACGGCGTGATGCTCCGCGGCATCGGGAGCTCGGCCTGGGCTGCAGGAGGGGCTGCCCGCAGGGTGGGGTGTCTTCCCGCAGCTCTTCTTGCTGCTCTCGCTGGGCAGAAGGCAGTGCCTCTTCTTCGGGGGGCAGAGGGGCTGCAGGTCAGACAGCAGTGGTTAGCTCTGTGCCTGCAGAAGGGCTGAGTGCGGAGGGTGGGAAAAACCAGGGAGGAAACGCCTGCTGTGCGTGTGCTCGCACCGAGCCGAAGGGCAGCACTTGGCTCCCGAGACGCTGCAGAAGGAGCTCACCAAAAACACACAGCAGTTTTCTACCTTTTCCTCGGCCTCCTCCGCCTCACTGCCGTCCCTCTTGATCTTTTTGTCTGCGTTTTGAGGCCGGCTGTGGTCAAACTTGATGATCTTTTTCCAGATGTAGTAATACTCGACGCACTGGGACACGTTCTTCGTCTGGACCTGAGCAGGAGGAACAGCAGTGATCGGAAACACCCGACCCCCCCCCTGCTAACGCCGCCCCACCCCTCAGCCTCCAGGTTTCACCTTCTTCTGGATCAGGTAGAAATCCTTCTTGTGGGCATGAAAGGCGTTTTTGAAGAGCTGCCTCTCCACGGGCGTCCACACATCCGAGCCTGGTGAGGAAGCAGCGCAGCACTGAAGGGAACGGCTCGGGGCGGTTTGACTGCTCGCAGCCCTCTGAGCTCATTACCTGTGTAGCGGTAATTAGCGAGAGGATGGGACTGGGATTTGTGCGGCCAGCCAAACAGCAGCAGCTCCAGAGCGTCCTGCAGGAGGAGGAGAAGGGCTTCAGATGCCAGGAGAAGCAGAAGTGGAAAGCTTCGTGCTGCCACAGTGCCCTCCAGTGCAGGGATGGATCCGTGCTCCATCCGCGCTCCACCACTCAGCCCGAAGGGCTCCACGTTTCCAGCAGCTCGTGGGCCCACCTGAGCCCCAGCTCTCAGCTCACAGCAGGAAGGATTTAATTGTGGCGCTGTTAATTACGGCCCAGCGGCAGCTCCTTACCACCACGTTGCCCCGCGCTTCGTGCAGGCAGTGCAGCGCCAGCTCCAGGTTGGTTCCCCCGCCCGGCATGACGCTGGAGCACGCCATGTTCAGCAGCTCCATCACTGCAAGGCAACGGAAATCCCAGTGAATCGGCTCCCGCCGCAGAAACAAAGCGGGCGCCGGACAAAGAGAGGCGAGGGGCACTGCTGTGGGCTCCCACCAAGCCAGCCCCCTCCCACAGCCCCTCCTGGGGGGCACAGCCACTCACATCCCACAGCTCCGGCCCCCCAGCCCCTTCTGCCCGGTGGAACAGAGCACAGGGGAACAAGGCAGAGGATCGGGGCGTGCAGAAAGCTGCAGTGAAAGCCTTCTCAACCAGAGGACCTCCGAGGTCCTGAAGGCAGAGGATGAAGCGACCTCTGTCCTGCGTTTCCTCGTTGGTTGCGATGTCTCCCCACGGCTTCCACACCAAGGCTGCCTGCTCTGCATTTCCTAAGCGCGATCTGTCCCGGAGGGTCGGGATCTCAGCCTGAAAGCGGCTCCCAACGTTGATGTGGCTGAAGGAGAAACGGGGGGGAGGGGGAATGAGGAGAGTGAGCTGGGACTGGTGCGTCCCATCAACAGAGGAAAGGGGACGGACTGCCGCTCCGAGCCGCAGAGCAGGGCGTGGGGAGGGCAGCGGGGCCGCAGTGGGGCTGGGGAAGAAGGGGAGCCACACTCAGGGTGCGTTTCCCAATCATTTCCCACGGCTCTGCGTCGTAACTCACGGCTCAATGCTGATTTTGGTGCCGTCCTTCATGAGGCACAGCCCGAAGTCTCGGTCCATTCTGTCTGAAAGGTGTGAAAACCAGCAGGATAAGCATAGCTCTGCCAGGACTTTGCTCCATTTCTATTCTCACTTTGGCACACCGCTCCTCTCCTAGAGTTCCCTCATCCCAGGGAATGCCTGGGAACCACCATCAGCCAGGCCAGAAAGCCAAGCAGGGAACGAGCAGTCCTAATTAACTCAGACTCTGCCTTTCGCTCCTCAAAACCCCCCAGATTCCACAGCCCGCAGCGGGGATGAACGGCCGCCACTCACGTCTGAAAGCCCTTCACAAAGCCGTGCCCACAGCTGGAGGCAGCAGGGCCACTTCTCACCACGCCGCGGCCCCCGAAGCCCCACGGGAGGCAGAGCACAGAGGAAGCTGCCCCCGATCCGCGGGTGCTGCGGTGCCGTTTGGGGGCCGTTTGGGTGCACCGGTCCTTACCCAGCACGCTGCCCCAGAGCCGACGAGGCTCTGCAGCAGTGGACGAGCAGACGGCGTTGAAGTAGAGCCCCGAGCCCTCGCGGATGGGGCTGAGCATGGGCGGGGGGTGTGTAGGGCGAGCACTGCAGCAGGTCCCGCAGCAGGCGGTCCATCAGCAGCACGGGGAGCGCAGGTTGCTGCGGTAGCAGCCCCCAGGGCCGGGCTGCGCCTCGGGGGGTGGCGGGGGGGGGATGAAGAGGGGTTTGGGGAGAATCTGCCGCTTCCTCTTCCTCGGGTGTGAGCTGACGCGGGGGCTCTTCCCGTCCTGGCTCTCCTTGGGGGTCACCTGGACAAAGGGTGAAAACAGATTCCTGCTTTGACCTGCTTTGGCAGGGGGGTTGGTCTCGATGATCTCTAGAGGTCCCTTCCAACCCCTACAATTCTGTGATTCTGTGATTTTCTCATAGGAAAGCAGCACCGCCAGCTGAGGAAGCAGGCTGGCGTTGCATGGGGGCTCCGCCTGGTGCTGCTCTGCTACAGCTCATTATTCCCAGCATCGAAGCGCAGGTTGGGGCCCGGCGCTCACACACACTCATCCCAACCCTGCTGGGAACCACCCCCGATTTTGGGGCAAAAACCAAATTGTGAAACCTCAAAATCTTTACGTGAGCTGGAGAAGCGCCGAGTAATTCACTCTGTGCACTGCTCTGCCCCACTGCCGTCCCCACATCACCCGTTATCCTCACGCATCTCCAATTAATCACCCTTACAAGCCTACTGCTGCACTAATTACCGGCACATCCCTCGGTTTAGCGATATTTCAGCACAATTTGGGAGACAGAATGGGAGCTCAACACCCGGAGGAGGAAGGCCTGCTGGTTCAGCTGTCACCCACCTCACCCCCAGGCAGCACCGGCACTGAGACAGGAATGAGCAGCGCAGCTCCGGCCTCGCAGGGCTCCTCCTGCAGCTCCGGCCTCGCAGCAGATCCAGCTTCTGCAGCACAGCCCTGAGCAGCATGGAGACACCCGGGGGTCACACAGCGCTCCGGGGGAGGGCTGGGATTGGGGACGGACCCCCGTGCACCGCCTTTGCTTTCTGAGCGCCCCAACCCCTCTGCTTTCCCTTCACCTGCGGCTCCTCTTTCCTCTGGGGCAGCAGCCACTGCTCGTCACGGAAGCACATGTGGCTGTCCAGGCCCTTCTGGGTGTAGAACACCTGCTGGCAGCTCTTGCATAGAAAAACGCCGTCGCAGTCGCTGCTGTTGGTGGGAGCAGCGCTGCTCTTAGCGCTAGGAGGGAAACGTGGAGATAAAGGGATGGAAAATCAGCACCGTTCCCTTTAGAAAAGAAACATTCGGCTGTGTTCAGTGCTAGAGCCGGGGCAGAGAACTTCCTGGGGTCATGCAACGTGTGCGACTTGTGAGGCAGAACTGAGGACCTTCTGGTTCTCATTTACACCCCTATTAATTAGTACAATACGCAGCCGACCAGATGAGGAGGCCTCGTTACGCGGAGCTGCTGAGAGCCCTCCAGGAACTGAAAGGAAACCCTGAGGTCAGCACAACCGCTCACCTCGTGGCCGCCGCGCCGTCCTCCTGCGCCGTGCCTGGGAAGCCGCAGATGTTTCCCCCCTGCGGGTGAAGAAACAACAGGCAGAGCGAGGTGTCACCACTCCAACGCCGTCACTGCGTCTCTCAGCAGCCAACGCTCCTTAACCAGCACCACCACCACTCTCCCAGCTGACGCAGCAGACATCAAACCACCCCCAGCCGCCCAACGCGGGCACGCAACCGGGCTGTGCTCACCCCGGCACCCGGAGCACCGACAGCAGGGAGGCACCGAGGGCAGCGCTGCCCGCACCCCGAGGGCTCCCGCTGCTCCCCCCCTGCTCCCACACACCTGGATGCGGTGGAGGACGGGCAGCTGGCGCGGTGCAAAGGAGGCCATGGCCACCTGGCTGGGGGACGCCGTGCCCGCCAGCCCTGCCGACAGCTTCTCCCTGCGTGCAGCGGGCACGCGCCACGACCTGCCTGCACCCGCGCCGCCGCCGCCTCTGCTCTTCTCCCCCTTGCTGGAGGCAGCCTCGTTCTGCAGCCGATCCGTCGCCGCGCTGCTCTCACGCTCTCGGGCACAGGGAGAGGAGTCCTTCGGCCCTTTGGGAGCCAGCGCGTGGGACAGGCTGTGCTGGGAGGCGGCCAACACCTGCAGGAGGTTCCGCGTCCCCGGCTCCGTGCCGGCGGCTCTCAGCTGCCCACCGCCACTCAGCACCGCCTGCTGTTCCGCGACGCTCTGCCACGGCTGAGTGCCGTCCTCGGGGCGGCCCAACATCGCCTCCTCCACACCTGGGCTCACCAGAGGGAAAGGCAAAGCGTCCGGGCACTCGGAGAGGAAGGAGCAGGAGAGGGGGGCTTCCCTTCCACCAGGGCTGGGTTTGAATGTGAAACAGCAGCGCTCCTCTGGGCGCAGAGCGGCGTGCCGCTGAGCCAGGGGTGGGAGCTGACGGCTGCTCGCTGCGCTCTGAGCACTGCAAAATGCATCCCAGCACTGCCGGGGTCCGCATCCAGCCCTGCGGGCTGCAGGAGAGCGGGGCTGGGAGCCACGCTGCCGCTCAGCCCATCTCCAGGAGCAGCGGCAGGGATCTCCAGGCATTCCTCCGGCACACTGCTGTCCTCTGCCAGGCTGCAGGACGAACAGCCCGTGCCCTGCGGGGGCTGCAGCTCACAGTGCTGCTCCGGGCACACCGAGCCTTTCCTTTTCCTGCTCCTGTGGGACAGAGGAACAGCGATATGCAAACGGGAAATGAAAGCGCTCTGCACCCAAAGCGCAGCCCCCGCGCTCCCGCTGTTCGTGGCACGGTGTTGTTTGAGGGGCAGACGTGGCACAGGGCAAAACCCCACAGATCTGGGCTTTATTTGGGACACGGCACCGTCCTGCGCTGCTGTGGAAGCGGCACAACCCGACTACACCCCAACTCAACACAACAAGGACCCAAAGCCTCCCCGGATTTGCTCCAGCTCAGCCCTCAGGACCGCGCTTCCACGCACACGGATCGCACCGAAGGAAGCGGGGCCGTAACCCAACACAGCCGCACCTCTGGCCCGGCACCGGCACCAACCGGGAGGGAAAACAACACCCACAGCAGCCCAGCCGTGTGACAAACACCCCGACCGCCCGCCGTGCCCCACATACGGGTGTTGGTGCTGCTGGCCGTCAGTCGGGCTGTGGGCGGTGCTGCACAGCCGCATCCCGCAGCAGCTGCAGGGCAGTGGAGAGCCGCGAGGCGATGCCCGGCTCCGGGTGGCCGCAGGGTCCGTGTTGGGCACCCCAGGAAGGCACAGCCCTGAGCAGAGGGAGAAGGGACAGCATTATGTTATCAACCCGTCCATCAGCCGCCTTCGTTTCCTCGTCAGTATCGCGTTAACGAGGCGGCTGTTGGAGGACCCAGGGCGTATGGAGGTTGGAGGGCTTGGAGCTGTGAGGGGGCGTTGGGGTCTGCGGGAGTCTTTGGAGGACGCCGGGATCCACGTGGGGTGTGTGGAGGACCCAAATCTGTGGGGTTTGGAGGACTCTGGAGCTGTGGCGGTGTGTGGAGGACTCCAGGGTCCACGTGGGGAAGCGTGGAGGACCCGAATCTGTGAGCTTTGGGGGACTGCAGGTTTGTGGGGGTGTGCGGAGGACCCCACACCTACATAAAGGCAGCCATCACAGCCCCGCAGTCCTCTCCCCCCCCCCCCACAAAACCCCCTTCGCTGTTCCAAAGCTCTCCGTAACAAATTTCACCGTCTCCTCTTTTATTTCGGAACGAAGAGGAGGAGGAGCAGCTCCCACAGCTTTGGTTGCGGGGTTTTATCCCCCACTCGAGGACTCACAGCTCCCCCACCCAGAAGCAGAGCCACCAAACTGCTGCTAAGGGGTCAGTCGGGGAGAAGGGCGGCCCCGCTCGTTAGCAAAGCCTCATTTTCCCACGTGAGAGCCCTCAGCGATGGGTTCCCATCTGTTTTGTTTCCCAGCTGCTCCAAGTGGGTGCTTTTATCAGCAACTGAACCATCATTCCCTCAAGAAGAGCAACGGTGGGTGGAGGAAGAGCCCATTCTGCTTCACCCATCTCACAGACAGCTCGAAACAAGAGGGGAATTAAGCAGAACTTCTCCCCTCCTCTGCAGGGATGCAGTAATGGGGACACGGCGATGCGTTCAGCACATCTGTCATTGCAAGGCCTCCAGGTTTCTCCTTTCCAGACGCAGAAAGGGCTGCAAAAACTTGCGGGGAAGGGAGAAATAAATCCCATCGAGGGTAAAATTTCAAGAGAGGAGGACAGCAGTGAAACCCCTGCAGCAGAGGGGTGTTGTAATGATGGCTGCCCGCAGTGCTGTCCGTGGATGGAGCTCTGCAGGCAGAAAAGCTTCGCAGGGAGCTCAAACTGAGGGCAACTGACTGCGGTTTGGGGAAAAGCAAGGCGGTGTCCCCTCGTAATCAGCTCCCCAGCTAATTAACAACAGCTCCACATGATTGGCTCCCCCACCTACGTGAAGCCACCAATTTGTGATACCCCCACGTCATCCCTTCTCCCACCTATAGGAAGCTGCTAATTAACACTACCTTCTTTTAATTGGCTCCCCCATCTGCATAAAGTTACTATTTCACCTCTTTGGTGTGAGCTCCCCCTCTGGACAGGGGGCTGAGCCCCAGCTTACACAAATCTGCCCATCAGTACCCCCACGTCATTGGTTCCTCCATTAATATAAAGCCGCTAATCAACACTACCTCCATTAATTGCTCCCCCCACCCATTAAGCTGCTGATTGACCCCCCCCAGGCTCACCATGCTGCACCTCGCCGTCCCACTCCCTGCCTGGACACAGGGACAGCACGCTCAGGCCGTCCTCCAGCACAGTGCTGGCCAGATCTGGGGGGGCCGCACCATCCGGGGGGGCTGCAGCCACACCCTGCAGGCTCAGCTCAGGGCCGGGGCTCCCCGTGAAGCCCAGCAGTTGAATCTCCAGGCTCACGGAGCTCTCATCGCCGAAGGGGAACTGCTCCATGGCAGCAGCAGGGTGGGAGAAACCACCTGAGAAACACAGAGGAAAAACGGAGTGAGCAAAGAGCCCAGGGGCTCCGCACCGAACCTCAGCAGCAGAGAAAGTGCTGACAGTGCCCTCTGGGGTGGGGATGGGGATCCACTCTCAGCCCCACAGAAAGACACAGCCGCCCCACGGCAACAGTGGGGGCTCTCCTTGAGGGAAATAGAGCTCCCAGCATCACATAAAGGCATTTCCCCACCTCCAGAGCTGCATTTGAGGGTCAGGAGCCTCTCCCTGAGTTACCATAGCTGTCAGCACCACAAAGAGGCGCATTCTGCCCTCCAGAGCCGTAAGTGGGGGTGGAAGGGCTCTCCCTGAGGTAAGCATTGCCTCAACCTCACAGAAGTCCGTGACCTCCCAACCCAGAGCTATAACTGGGGGTGGAGGGGCTGTGAGATAAACCCTGCAGCCAATCTCACGTAAGGCCAGGTGCTCCCCCCCCCCCCTCAAAACAAACCTACAGTGGTGGTGAAGGAGCTCCCCTAAAAAACAACCCGCTCCTCCAGCGCTGCATTTGGGGATCAAATCCCTCCCTCTGAGGTAAATTCTACCCTAAGCCCCACATAAAAGCCACGGCCATCCCCAACCTCCGCGTGGGGCCGAAGGTGCAGCCCGTGAGGTAAAATCCGCCTCAGCGCCACACGAGGCCTGGTTAACCCCCGCCACCGCCCCTGAGGTAAACGCCTGTCCCAATCGCACAAAACGCCGCTCCCTCCCCCCTCCGCTGCTACAACCGGGACCGAAGAGCGCTCTGCAGACAGAAAGTGACCCTTCCCGGTCCCCCGCACAGCCGCCACCCCTCACAGAACCGGCGCGAAACGCCGGCAGGAGCCGCGCAGCAATGGCGGCCGAGCCGCTCCGAGCCGCGTGCACGCCGCACTGCGCATGCGCCCAGGGAATCGAGCCTCGTGGCAGCGCGCTGCGCATGCGTGCGGAGACGGCGCCTCGCGCCCGCGCCATCACGTGACGGGGGAGAGCTCTTTGGCGGGAAAAACGGGTTGAGGGGAAGGAGGCGGCGGCGCCATCTTGGAGCGGGGAGGGAGGGCGGGATCGGGGACGGAATGGGGGCTCGGGGGTGGGGTTCTTCGTCGGGGGGGTGTTTCTGTGTGGGGTGGGGCCGCCTGTGAGGGAATCTGGGGGGGATTTTCTGAGGGGGATTTTGTGAAGGAGTCCGCTGAGGGGGTGTGCGGGGTCGGAACTATGAGAGTGATCCTCTGTGAGGGGATCTGAGAGGGTTTCCGTGGAGGGATCTCTGTGGGGATGGATCCTTCGTGAGGGTCCGAGGGAGCAGAAAGCAGAGAATTGGCCCCGCAGAGGGGATGGGGGACGAAAGAATGGCTTTGAGGAAGAAAAAGTGGAATTTGAGTGCAGGTCGTTGGATCGCAGGGTGGGCAGTTGGCACCCAGGCACTGGCTTTGGGTCACTGGTGGGTTTTTCCTCACCAAAATGCGGGCAGCGCTGCTCACTGACAGTTCCACCCCAAACCCATCAGCTCCAGGTAAGGAAACGGGCATTTCCCACCGAGCCCCTTCCTTAATCACATCGCTTTTTTAATTACTGTGACGCCTGCAGTGTGCGCTCAGGATTCCGGCCCGGGAGGGCAGCGCTGCGTCACCGCGTTACTCACCGCCGTGTCATGTAAGCACGCCTAAAAATAGCACTGTTTGGGGTTGCCGTGGTGATTCTGTTACTGTTATTATTATTTTTGGAGAGGGGTGTTTTTAGGGCTTCGCTGTTTTCTCGCAGCTGAGCCGGGCGGTTCCTGGGAACAGGACGGGGCGGACGAGGACGGCGCGTTCAGCGCCGGCGCCCGCGGCGGAATCCCGCGCGCTGCCCCATCCGCCGGCCCCGCCCCTCTCCCGCGCGGCCCCGCCCCCCTCCGCCGGCTCGGCCAATCGCTCGCTGTAAACACGACTCGGGGCCACGCCCCCTCCTGGCGGGCACGCCCATCGGCGGGCCAATGGCCCTCGGCGCCGCCGAGCCGGGCCCAACGCGAGGACCCCGCGGCGGGGCGGGGCTGCCCGTCGCGCTGCCTGCGTCGCGGCGCCGAATTCCGGCCCGCCGAGCTCCGTTCGGTGCCGCCGCCGCCCGCGTTCCGGCGGTGTCGGCGCCCGCAGTCGGGCCGCGTCGGCGCCCGCGTTTCGGCGGCGTCGGCGCCCGCGCTTCGGTCGTAGCGGCGATCGCCGCCCGTCCCGCCCCTATTGCGTGCCGGGGGGGGTCCCGCCGCTCCCGGGGCGAGGCTCGAGGCGCTCCCGGGGCCGGCGGGTCGGAGCCCGGGGGGTCCCGGCGATCCCGGGCCGCTGCCGGCGTTCGCGGCGCAGCCCCGGGGGGGGTCGCTCCGCACGGCCCGCGCCCGGCCCGTGACCCCCGGAGGGCTTTCCGTGGCTCCGGCGCTCCGAGCCCGCGGCCGCCCCGCCGCTCCGCCCCGCTCCCGTGGGCGTGGCGCATGCAAATGCCGGCCGAGGGGTGGGGGCGAACCGGGGGCCGGGGTTTTATTTTATTTTTCCTCCGCGAACGCCGCGATGTTTAATTTTTTCCCCTTCTCCCTTTCCGTCCCCCCGTCCTCCCCGCCGCCCTCCGCTCCCCCCGGCCCGGCCCGGCGGCGGCGCGGCCGTCAGGCAGCGCGTTGAACCGCTACGTGTCGGTGCCTGCTGGGGTCCTGCCTCCGGAGCCCGTGCGGGGATGTGTGGGAGACCCCGCGCCGGCCGCCGCTCAAACCTCACGGTGAGTTGGGCACAATGTAACCGATTTCTCGCCAAATGCCGCCGCCCCCCCGACGCCGCCGCCGCCGGGCCCCCCCGCCGCTCCCCCACCCCTCCCGGCCCGGCCCCGACGCCGCCGCACGACGCGGGAGGGGAAGGAAGGAAGGAAGGGACGGAGGGAGGGAGGGAAGGAGGGAGGGAAGCGCCGCCTCGCCCGGCCCCGGGCCGCCACAACGGGGGCGACCCGCAGCCCCCCCTCGCCCTGCGCCCCCCCTCCCGGCCCGGACCCGCCGCCTCCCCCGGGCTCCGCGCCGCCGCCGCGCCCCGCGGAGCGCCCGGAGCCGCCGCCTCGCACGGCCGGCCCGCGGTTCTCCTTCGGCCTCCGTTGGCGGGGAGCGGCGGCGGCGCCGGGCCGTCGTGCCCCGTGTGCGAAGCCCCGGCCCCGTGTGGGTGTTTGGGGCTGCCGGGCTGCCCGGCGCGGCGCATCGCGGCCCTTCGCCCAATAAACGCACTTGGTTGTCCTCACGTTCTCCGCTATTTCATTGGGGAGCTCGGAAGCGATGAGGGGACGCGGGGAGCGACGCCTCGGTGGTGGAACTGCGGGCACGGAGGTGCTGCCGGGCCGGGGAGGCCGCAGCCCCGGTCCTGGTCCCGGTTCTGAGGGGTCCCCGTGTAGCGGTCCTGGTTATAAGGGAGCCTGGAGCCCCGGTCCGGGGTCTGAGCGAGGGGTCCTGGAGCCCCGGTTCTGAGCGAGGGAGGCCTGGTGCTGCAGTCCTGGTTCTGATTGAAGGGTCCAGAGCCGTGATCCCGGTGCCCGTGTCCTGGTTCTGAAGGATCCCAGTGTAGTGGTCCCAGTGCCCGGGTCCTGGTTCTGAAGGATCTCAGTGTAGTGGTCCCAGAGCCCGGGTCCTGGTTATAAGGGGTCCTGGAGTCCCGGTTCTGAGTGAGGAGTCCTGGAGTCCGGGTTCTGAAGGGTCCCAGAGCAGTGAACCCGGTGCCCAGGTCCTGGTTCTGAGCGAGGGGTCCTGGAGCCCTGGTCCTGGTTCTGAGTGAGGGGTCCTGGAGCCCCGGTCCTGGTTCTGAGTGAGGGGTCCTGGAGCCCGGTCCCGGTTCTGAGGATCCCAGTGTAGTGGTCCCAGTGCCCCGGTCCTGGTTCTGAGTGAGGGATCTTTGGGCCGCGCTCCTGGTCCCGGTTGTGAGCGAGGGAGGCCTGGTGCTGCGGTCCTGGTTCTGAGCGGAGGAGCCTGGAGCCCAATCCTGGTTCTCAGGGGTCCCAGAGCTGTTGTCCCAGTCCTGGTTCTGAGTGAAGGAGCCTGGGACCCGGTTCTGCTCCTGGTTCCGAGGGGTCCCAGAGCTGTGATCCCGGTGCCCTGGTCCTGGTTCTGAGGGATCCCAGTGTAGTGGTCCCAGAGCCCGGGTCCTGGAGCCCCGGTTCTGAGCGAGGGAGGCCTGGTGCTGCAGTCCTGGTTCTGATTGAAGGGTCCAGAGCCGTGATCCCGGTGCCCAGGTCCTGGTTCTGAAGGATCCCAGTGTTGTGGTCCCAGTGCCCAGGTCCTGGAGTCCCGGTTCTGAGCGAGGAGTCCTGGAGTCCGGGTTCTGAAGGGTCCCAGAGCTGTGAACCTGGTGCCCCGGTCCCGGTTCTGAGGATCCCAGTGTAGTGGTCCCAGAGCCCAGGTCCTGGTTATAAGGGGTCCTGGAGTCCCGGTTCTGAGTGAGGAGTCCTGGTTCTGAGGGGTCCCAGAGCCGTGAACCCGGTGCCCAGGTCCTGGTTCTGAGCGAGGGGTCCTGGAGCCCCGGTGCTGGTTCCGAGCGAGGGGTTCTGGAGCCCCGGTCCCGGTTCTGAGGATCCAGTGTAGTGGTCCCAGTGCCCAGGCCCTGGTTCCGAGTGAGGGATCTTTGGGCCGTGCTCCTGGTCCCGGTTGTGAGCGAGGGAGGCCTGGTGCTGCGGTCCTGGTTCTGGTTCCGAGGGGTCCCAGAGCCGTGATCCCAGTGCCCAGGTCCTGATTCTGAGGGATCCCAGTGTAGTGGTCCCAGTGCCCAGGTCCTGGAGTCCCGGTTCTGAGTGAGGGAGTCCTGGTTCTGAGGGGTCCCAGAGCCGTGAACCCGGTGCCCAGGTCCTGGTTCTGAGCGAGGGGTCTTTGGGCCCTGCTCCTGGTCCTGGTTGTGAGGGACGAAGGCCTGGTGCTGCGGTCCCGGTTCCAAATGAGGGGTGCTGGAGGCCCGGTCCTGGTTCTGAGGGACCGTAGAGCTGTGGTCCCGGTGCCCCGGTCCTGGTTCTGAGGAATCCCGGGGTTCTGGTGCCAGGGCCCAGGTCCTGGTTGTGAGCAGGGAGTCCTGAAGCCCCGATTCTGAGTGACAGAGCCCTGATACTGCGGTCCCGGTTCTGAGTGAGGGGTCCTGGAGCCCCGGTCCCGGTTCTGAGTGAGGGGTCCTGGAGCCCCGGTCCCGGTTCTGAGTGAGGGGTCCTGGAGCCCCGGTCCCGGTTCTGAGTGAGGGGTTCTGGAGCCGTGGTCCCGGTACCCAGGGCCTGATGATAAGGGATCTTAGGGTCCTGGTTGTGAGTGAGGGGTTCTGGAGCCCCGGTCCCGGTTCTGAGGATCCCAGTGTAGTGGTCCCAGTGCCCCGGTCCTGGTTCCGAGTGAGGGATCTTTGGGCCGCGCTCCTGGTCCCGGTTGTGAGCGGAGGAGCCTGGAGCCCCGGTCCTGGTTCTCAGGGGTCCCAGAGCTGTTGTCCCAGTCCTGGTTCTGAGTGAAGGAGCCTGGGACCCGGTTCTGCTCCTGGTTCCGAGGGGACCCAGATCTGTGATCCCGGTGCCCAGGTCCTGGTTGTGGGCGAGGGAGGCCTGGAGTCCCGGTTCTCAGTGAGGGAGGCCCGGTGCCGCTGTCTCGGTTCCGAGGGGTCCCAGAGCTGCGGTCCCGGTGCCCTGGTCCTGGTTCCAAGTGGGGGGTCCTGGAGCCCCCACCCTGGTTCTGAAGGGTCCCGGAACTGCGGTCCCAGTGCCCTGGTTCTGGTTGGGAGCGAGGGGTCCTGGTGTCGTGAGCCCAGTGCTGGTTCTGAACGCAGCTCCTGGTGCTGTGGACCCAGGCCCAGTTTGGTGGTCCCGGCGCTGTGCTGCCCTATGGGGCCTCCTGTGCTCTCTGCCCATCTTGGGACCCCCGGGTGGGCTCAGCCCCACATCCCCCCCACCCCTGGGCCCCTGTGGTGGCGTGGGACCAAAAGGTGAGGGGAGGAGCCGTGGGGCTGGGGGTGCAGCCGTGGGGCTGGGGGTGCAGCCGTGGGGCTGAGAGTGCAGCCGTGGGGCTGGGGGTGCAGCCGTGGGGCTGGGAGTGCAGCCGTGGGGCTGGGGGTGCAGCCGTGGGGCTGGGGGTGCAGCCGTGGGGCTGGGGGTGCAGCCGTGGGGCTGGGAGTGCAGCCGTGGGGCTGGGGGTGCATCCGTGGGGCTGGGGGTGCATCCGTGGGGCTGGGGGTGCAGCCGTGGGGCTGGGGGTGCAGCCGTGGGGCTGGGGGTGCAGCTGTGGGGCTGGGCCCCCTTGCGCTCAGGGAGCTCCAAACCCACTCGGCTGTGATTGTGGGGCCCACAAGTGGACGTGTGGGGCTGCGGCGGCTGGAAATGGGGGCGGTGAGCTCTGGTGGCAGTGGTTGGTGAGGATGGAGTTGTTGGAGCATCTTCAGGGCCGTCCCAGGACGGGATGTGGGGCTGGGGGGCCAGGAGCTGCGCACACAGATGTGGGGTTGCGGAGCTGGGGGTCCAAGAAGCTGTGCACAGAACTGTGGGTCTGGAGCTGTGGGTCCAGGAGCTGCACACTGAGCTGGGGGTCCTTGGGTCTGGGTGCTGTTCAGAGCTGTGGGGCTGGGGGTTCAGGAGCTGCACTCAGAGCTGTGGGTCTGGAGCTGCACTCAGAGCTGTGGGTCAGGAGCTGCACTCAGAGCTGTGGGTCCAGGAGCTGCACTCAGAGCTGTGGGTCCAGGAGCTGCACTCAGAGCTGTGGGTCTGGAGCTGCACTCAGAGCTGTGGGTCTGGAGCTTCTTGTAGAGCTGTGGGTCTGGAGCTGCACGTGGAGCTGTGGGTCCTTGGATCTGAGTGCTGTTCAGAGCTGTGGGTCTCTGGGTCCAAGAGCTGCACACAGATCTGTGGGTTTGGAGCTGTGGGTCTGGAGCTTCTTGTGGAGCTGTGGGTCTGGAGCTGCACACATATCTGTGGGTCTGGAGCTGTGGGTCTGGAGCTGCACTCAGAGCTGTGGGTCTGGAGCTTCTTGTGGAGCTGTGGATCTGGAGCTTGTTGTGGAGCTGTGGGTCCAGGAGCTGCACTCAGAGCTGTGGGTCTGGAGCTTCTTGTGGAGCTGTGGGTCCAGGAGCTGCACTCAGAGCTGTGGGTCTGGAGCTTCTTGTGGAGCTGTGGGTCCAGGAGCTGCACTCAGAGCTGTGGGTCAGGAGCTGTGCACAAAACTGTGGGTCCTTGGATCTGGGTGCTGTTCGGAGCTGTGGGTCCAGAAGCTGTGCACAAAACTGGATCTGGGTGCTGTTCGGAGCTGTGGGTCCAGAAGCTGTGCACAAAACTGGGTCTGGAGCTGTGGGTCTGGAGCTGTGGGTCTGGAGCTGTGGGTCTGGAGCTGTGGGTCAGGAGCTGCTCATGGAACTGTGGGGTCAGGAGCTGCACGTGGAGCTGTGGGTCCGGAGCTGCTCACAGAGCTGTTGGTCCGTGGGCCGGTGCTGCACTCTGCCCCACACCGGGCTGCCCAGCTGTGTGTCACCCCGTGTGTCACCTCTGACTGCGTGTCACCCCAGTGTCACCCCAGTGTCCAACTGTGTCACCTCCAGCTGTGTGTCACCCCGTGTGTCACCTCTGACTGCGTGTCACCCCAGTGTCACCTCAGTGTCCAACTGTGTCACCTCCAGCTGTGTGTCACCCCGTGTGTCACCTCTGACTGCATGTCACCCCAGTGTCACCCCAGTGTCCAACTGTGTCACCTCCAGCTGCGTGTCACCCCAGTGTCACCTCAGTGTCCAACTGTGTCACCTCTGACAGCGTGTCACCCTGTGTGTCACCTCTGACTGCATGTCACCCCAGTGTCACCCCAGTGTCCAACTGTGTCACCTCCAGCTGTGTGTCACCCCGTGTGTCACCTCAGTGTCCAATTGTGTCACCTCCAGCTGTGTGTCACCCCATGTGTCACCCTGTGAGTCACCTCCAGCTGTGTGTCACCCCAGTGTCACCTCAGTGTCCAACTGTGTCACCTCCAGCTGTGTGTCACCCATGTGTCACCTCTGACTGTGTCACCCCAGTGTCACCCCAGTGTCCAACTGTGTCACCTCCAGCTGTGTGTCACCCCGTGTGTCACCTCTGACTGCATGTCACCCCAGTGTCACCCCAGTGTCCAACTGTGTCACCTCCTGCTGTGTGTCACCCCGTGTGTCACCTCCAGCTGTGTGTCACCCCGTGTGTCACCTCTGACTGTATGTATGTCACCCCATGTGTCACCCCAATGTCCAACTGTGTGTCACCTCCAGCTGTGTGCCACCCCGTGTGTCACCTCTGACTGCATGTCACCCCAGTGTCCAACTGTGTCACCTCCAGCTGTGTGTCACCCCGTGTGTCACCTCTGACTGCATGTCACCCCAGTGTCACCCCAGTGTCCAACTGTGTCATCTCCTGCTGTGTGTCACCCTGTGTGTCACCTCTGACTGTGTGTCACCCCAGTGTCACCCCATATGTCACCTCAGTGTCCAACTGTGTCACCTCCAGCTGCGTGTCAACCTGTTTGTCACCTCTGACTGCATGTCACCTCAGTGTCCAACTGTGTGTCACCTCCAGCTTTATGTCACCCCGTGTGTCACCCCATGTGTCACCCCAATGTCCAACTGTGTGTCACCTCCAGCTGTGTGCCACCCCGTGTGTCACCTCTGACTGCATGTCACCCCAGTGTCACCTCAGTGTCCAACTGTGTCACCTCCAGCTGTGTGCCACCCCGTGTGTCACCTCTGACTGCATGTCACCCCAGTGTCCAACTGTGTCACCTCCAGCTGTGTGTCACCCCGTGTGTCACCTCTGACTGCATGTCACCCCAGTGTCACCTCAGTGTCCAACTGTGTCACCTCCTGCTGCGTGTCACCCCGTGTGTCACCTCCTGCTGCGTGTCACCCCGTGTGTCACCTCTGACTGTGTGTCACCCCAGTGTCCAACTGTGTCACCTCCAGCTGTGTGTCACCCCGTGTGTCACCTCTGACTGCATGTCACCCCAGTGTCACCTCAGTGTCCAACTGTGTCACCTCCTGCTGCGTGTCACCCCATGTGTCACCTCACGTGTCACCCCAGTGTCCAACTGTGTCACCTCCTGCTGCGTGTCACCCCGTGTGTCACCTCTGACTGCATGTCACCCCAGTGTCACCTCAGTGTCACCCCAGTGTCCAACTGTGTCATCTCCTGCTGTGTGTCACCCTGTGTGTCACCCCATGTGTCACCTCTGGCTGTGTGTCACCTCACGTGTCACCCTGTAACTCCATGTGTCACCTCAGTGTCCGGCTGTGTGTCACCTCCGGCTGTGTGTCACCCCATGTGTCACCCCACATGTCACCTCTGTCTGTATGTCACCCCGTGTGTCCCCTCCTGCTTTATGTCACCCTGTGTGTCACCCCCTGTGTCACCTCTGTACGTCACCCCCTGTGTCACCTCAGCCCCCGGCTGTATGTCACCCCACGTGTCACCCCACGTGTGACACCCCATCCTTCACTGTCACCCCGCATGTCACCCATTGGTCACCGTGTCACAGCAGCGCTCCGTCTGTCACCCTGTCTGCCCGTCTGTCCCTGTGCTGTGTCACTCTGTCACCGCATCCCCTGCAGTGTCACCCCGTGTCACCTCGTCCCCCCGTGTGTCACCTCGTCTCCTATTGTCACCCCGTGTGTCTGTGTGTCACCCCACGTGTCCCGGTGTCCCCCCTCCGGTCCGCACGGCGGATCCGACCCCCGCCAGCCCCCCACCCGCCCCTGAAGGGCTCTGTTGTCCCCCTCCGTCCCCACGGCTCCCCCAGCTGTGTCCCCCCGCCCCCGGCGCTGATTTTGGGGCCGTTCCTCCCGATTTCGGTGCTCCCGGAGCTCCGCTTTCCCTGCGGCGCCCGCAGTGCTGACCGCTGTCTGCTCTCTTTGCAGTTGACATGGACGATGAGGACGGCCGGTGCCTGCTAGATGTCATCTGGTGAGTAACCCCGCAACCCTGCAGCCCCGCAGCCCCACAACCCCGCAGCCCCACAACCCCGCAACCCTGCAGCCCTACAGCCCCGCAGCCCACAGCCCCACAGCCCCACAACCCCGCAACCCCGCAGCCCCACAACCCTGCAGCCCCGCAGCCCCACAACCCCGCAGCCCCGCAGCCCTGCAGCCCCGCAGCCCCCAGCCCCGCAGCCCCCCAGCCCCGCAGCCCCACAACCCTGCAGCCCCACAACCCGGCAGCCCCACAACCCGGCAGCCCCACAACCCGGCAGCCCCACAACCCCGCAGCCCCACAACCCTGCGGCCCCACAACCTGGCAGCCCCACAACCTGGCAGCCCCACAACTCCACGACCCGGCAGCCCCACAACCCGGCAGCCCCACAGTCCCACAGCCCCACAACCCCACAGCCCCACAACCCCGCAGCCCCACAACCCCACAGCCCCACAACCCGGCAGCCCTACAGCCCCGCAGCCCCGCAGCCCCACAACCCCGCAGCCCCACAACCCCGCAGCCCCACAACCCCGCAGCCCCACAACCCCGCAGCCCCACAACCCCGCAGCCCCACAACCCTGCGGCCCCACAACCTGGCAGCCCCACAACCCCACGACCCGGCAGCCCCACAACCCGGCAGCCCCACAGTCCCACAGCCCCACAACCCTGCAGCCCCACAGCCCCACAGCCCCACAACCCGGCAGCCCTACAGCCCCACAACCCCGCAGCCCCGCAGCCCCACAACCCTGCAGCCCCCAACCCCCCAGCCCCCCAACCCCGCAGCCCCCCAACCCCCCAGCCCCACAACCCTGCAGCCCCGCAGCCCCACAACCCTACAGCCCTGCAGCCCCGCAGCCCTGCAGCCCCACAGCCCCCCAACCCTGCAGCCCCACAGCCCCACAACCCTGCGGCCCCACAACCCTATAGCCCCACAACCTGGCAGCCCCACAACCCCGCAGCCCCACAGCTCCGCAGCCCCACAACCCCACAGCCCCCCAGCCCCGCAGCCCTACAACCCTACAGCCCCCCAACCCCGCATCCCCGCATCCCCACAACCCGGCAGCCCCGCAGCCCCACAACCCCGCAGCCCCGCAGCCCCCCAATCCCACAGCCCCCCAACCCCGCGGGCCCCCAACCCCACAGCCCTACAGCCCCCCAACCCTGCAGCCCCCCAACCCCACAGCCCCCCAGCCCCCCAACCCCACAGCCCTACAGCCCCCCAACCCCACAGCCCCACAGCCCCCCGACCCCCCAGCCCCCCAACCCCCCGACCCCGCCGCCCCCACGCGGGCTGGGGCAGCTCAGTGACGGCTGGTTGCTGCCCCCTGACGCTGCTGTTGCCTTGCAGTGACCCTCAGGCCCTCAACGATTTCCTGCATGGATCCGAAAAGGTGAGCAGCCGTTTCTCCACCCCAGACCTCCCTGAGAGCCCCCCGCTAATTGCAGCTCATTAATCGCAGCTAATTGTTATCCCGCCCGGCAGCCCCTGCTCAGCGCCCGGCCCGTTTCCAGGGCGCTTTTTTTTTTCCCCTTTTTTTTTCCTCTTTTTTTTCTTTTTTTAAATCCTTTTTGCCACAAAATCGGGGGACCTCCAGCCCCCCCCCCGTTGTTTTTTTTTCTTTTAATATCTTTTTTTTTTAATAAACGGCAATGAAGGGAAGTAAACGAAGTCTCTTTAATTACAGATTGACAGTGATGATCTCCTGGACAGCACAGGAGATGCAGCCAGTGCCTTTTTTGAAGGTGCTGGGGTACGTATTGCCCGCTTCATCCTGGGGGAACAGAAACCTGCAGTTTGGGTTTTTAGCCTCTTTTTTTTGGTCCTTTTTTTCGTTTATTTTTTTGTTCTTTTTTCATCCTTTTTTTTTTTTTTTTTAAAAGCCATTTTTTGATCCTTTTTTTTTCTTCCCCCATCTATTTTTTTTTTTTTTAAATCCATTTCTTGGTCCTTTTTTTTTTTTTTTCTTCCCCCCCATCCATTTTTTTTTGCCCATTTTTAATCCATTTTTTGGTCCTTTTTTTTTTTCTTCCCCCCATCCATTTTTTTTTGGTCCATTTTTAATCCATTTTTTTGGTCCTTTTTTTTTCCTTCCCCCCATCCATTTTTTTTTTTTTTAATCCATTTTTTGGTCCTTTTTTTTTTTACTTCCCCCATCCATTTTTTTTTTTTTTTTAATCCATTTTTTGGTCCTTTTTTTTTTTACTTCCCCCCATCCATTTTTTTTGTCCATTTTTTGGTCCTTTTTTTTTTTCTTCCCCCCATCCATTTTTTTTGTCCATTTTTTGGTCCTTTTTTTTTTTTCTTCCCCCCATCCATTTTTTTTTGTCCATTTTTAATCCATTTTTTGGTCCTTTTTTTTCCCCCCATCCATTTTTTTTTTTTTTGTCCATTTTTAATCCACTTTTTGGTCCTTTTTTTTATCTTTTTTTTTTTCCTTTTCCTCCTTCATTTCTTTCTTACGCTTCCTCCCCCCCCCTTTACTTCCCCCCCCCCATTTCCCAGCCCCTTTCCCCCCCTTTCCAGGTGCGCCGACAGCCGCAGGAGGGTCGCAGGTCCCCCCCCGCACCCAGCACTGCTCTCCATCCCTGCGCTCTGCGGGGCGGGCGGCGCCGCGGTGCCCCCAGCTCGGGATGAACCCCAGAACCACTTCTGGGCACAAAACTCCCCTTTGCTCCCCGCCCGGGGCCGGGACGCCGCCGCCCTCGGAGCTCACATCCTCTTTTCCCCCCCCCCACCCCAGGAACGCGGGGTTCTGCGTGGGGGGAGCAGGGAGCTCCGCCACCCCTTTCCCCCCCGCCTCCTCCTCCACTCCTTCGGCTCGGCGCCGGGTTCCTCCCTGCCCTCCGGTGCCGCCGCTCGGCTCGGAGCAGAGCAGAGCAGGGCAGAGCAGGGCAGAGCAGGGCGGCCCCGGCAGCCGCAACTCAGCGCCTTCCTCTTCCCCCCCCCACCCCTCGCAGCTGCACGTCCAGGAATCCTCCGGCAACCACCTGACGGCCGAGCAGAGCCAGCCCAGCGCCAGCGTGGACCTCGACTTCCTGGAGGATGACATCCTGGGCTCCCCGGCGGGCGGCGGGGCCAACCTGCCCAGCTCGGAGCAGCCCTGCGACATCCTGCAGCAGAGCCTGCAGGAGGCCAACATCACCGAGCAGACTCTGGAGGCCGAGGCCGAGCTGGACCTGGGCTCCTTCCAGCTGCCCACGCTGCAGCCCGTGGTGCAGGCGGCCTCCGACGGCGCCCCGCAGATCTTCTCCGGCGGCGCCGACCTGATCGGTTTGCAGCAGCCCGCCGTGCTCACCCACCAGGCCTTGGTGCAGCAGCCCGTGGGGGCGGAGGTGGTGAACAAAGCCATCAGCGTGCAGCCCTTCCTGCAGCAGGTGGGCCTGGGCAACGTCACCATCCAGCCCATCTCCAACCTGCAGGGCCTGCCCAACGGCAGCCCCGGCGGCGCGCTGGGCATCGGCCCCATCCAGGTGGTGGGGCAGCAGGTGATGGCCATCAACCAGCCGGCGCAGCAGATCATCGCCAAGCAGGTGCAGCCCTCCCAGGTGGCCACGGTGCCCGTGGGCAGCTACATCACGCAGACGGCCCCGGAGCAGCAGCAGGTCACCCTGACGTCGGCCGGCGTCTCCCCGCAGGGCGCCGGCTTGGTCATCCAGAAGAACCTCCCGGCCGTGGCCACCACCACCCTGAACGGCAGCCCGGTGTTCGGCGGCGTGTCGGGGACGCAGGGCTCGCAGCCGCTCACCGTCACCTCCAACCTCAGCAGCCCCCTGGTGCAGGCGCAGAACGTCATCATCCACCGCACGCCCACCCCCATCCAGCCCAAACCCGCCGGCGTCCTGCAGCAGAAGCTCTACCAGATCACCCCCAAGCCCTTCGGCTCCAACAACGCCACGCTCACCATCCAGAACGAGGCCGCCCTGCAGCAGCAGAAGGCGCAGCAGAACCTCACCTTCATGGCCGGCAAGCCGGCTCAGAACGTGGTGCTGTCGGGCTTCCCGCAGGGCCTCCCGGCCAACGTCTTCAAGCAGCCCCCGCCGCAGCAGCAGGCGCTCAGCAAGCCCATGAGCGTGCACCTGCTGAACCAGGGCAGCAGCATCGTCATCCCGGCGCAGCACGTGCCGCAGGCCATGCTGCAGGGCCAGAACCAGTTCCTGCTTCCCGGGCAGCTGGCGGGCGCCCCGGCCGTGCAGATCCCGCAGCAGCTCTCGGCGCTGCCGGCCAACGTGGGCGGCCCGATCCTGGCGGCGTCGCACGGCGGCGGCCAGGCGCACATCATCGCCAGCCAGGGCCCCGGCGGGCAGCTGATCGCCAACCAGGCGCTGCCGGCGCAGATCCTCACCAACCAGAACATCGCCGGGCCGCTCAACCTGGGCCAGGTGCTGACCTCGCAGAACGCGCACGGCACGGCGCACATCCTGTCGGCGCCCATCCAGCTGCAGCCCGGCCAGGTGGGGCAGCCGGCGCTCTTCCAGATGCCGGTCTCGCTGGCCGGCGGCCTCAGCACGCAGAGCCAGCCCTCGGCGGCCGCCTCGCTGCCCGGCGCCGCCGCCGCCGCCGCCATCGGCCAGACGGGCCAGACGGTGATCCAGGGGGTGACGCTGCCCGGCCAGGTGGCCATGCTCAACGCGCCCGACGGCCTGGGCCCGGCCGTCAGCCTGCAGCCCTCGGGCAGCAGCCAGAGCCCCGGCCTGCTCGCCCAGCAGCCCGCCCCGGCCGCCGGCCTCCTCCCCGCCGCCGCCGCCGCCGCCGCCGATCCGCCCGCTCCCATCCTGGCCATCCAGCCGCCCGCCGCGCCGCCCGCCGCGCCCGCCCCGCTGCAGCTCAGCGTGCAGCCGCCGCCGCCCGCCCCGCCGCCCGCCCCGCTGCCCGCCGCCTCGCAGCCCAGCCCCGGCTTGGCCTCCAGCCCCGAGAAGATCATCCTGGGCCAGGCGGCCGCCGGGGCCGTCATCAACCAGGACTCCATGCAGATGTTCCTGCAGCAGGCGAGTACAGCCCGCGGCGCCCCGCTGCTACCGGGGTGGGGGGGGGGAGGGGGGGGGGGGCGAGGAGCCCCGGAGCCCCGCGCGCCCGCAGCGCTCCTCGCCGAGCCCGGCCCCCCGCCGGGGGGTGTCGGCACCGCGGCCCCCGTGCGGCGCCGCCCGTCTCCTGGCGGGGTCGGGCCGTGGCTCGGGCCGTGGCTCAGCCCGCGGCCCGCTTGGTTCGTCCCTGCGTGCCGTGGTTCCGCCGCGTTTCGGTGCCGGGTTTGGGCCGCTCTGGGCGATGCCGCGGCGCTCGGCCGTGGGTCCGGATCCATCGCTGCCAAAGCGCCGCGGTTGCGGCTGGAAGCCGGTGGGTTCCGTTTGCCCCGCTTTGGGACGCTGCCGAGCTCTCCTTTGAACTCCGCGCTCTGAGCAGCGATGCCGGTGTCGGTGTAGGGTTTGGTTTGCAGGTGGGTTTGGGTTTGGTCTTGGCAGCCCCCCTCCCGGCGCGGCCGAGGTTCTGCCCGTCGGAGCTGTTAGCGGGGATTTGGGGACCCGACTCTGGGGCCGCCGCCTTCCGACGGCTGCCGGGGCGCCCGGCCGCGGGGGCTCCGCGTTTGCTTTGGTGGAATTGGCGAAATTCCCCCAGGAACGGCCGCGGGGACCGGCTGAGGCGGCCCGGCCGACCTCGGGGGCTGCACGGAAAGCAAACGTTACAGCAGGAACCTGCAGCCCTACACCCGGCTGGGGGGGGTTGCAGGAAGTCCCCCGGCGTCGGTTGGCTTCTGCCCCGCTCACCTCGGAGCTCTTCCTTGCGGGGAGCTTCGCGGGGTGGAGCCGTGCGCAGGTAGGAGCAGGAGGACCCGAGACGGAGGATCCAAACCAAACCTCGGGGCCCAGGGGCTCCTCCCGTCCCCCCGTCCCGGACCCCCCCCCCCCCCCTGCCTCTCGCTGCCCCCGAGCTCCCACTAACGCTCCCCCCATCGCTGCTCGCTCTGCGTCCCCCCTCTCCCCTTCCTCGCCCCTTCCTGCCGTTTTCCGCCCCGTAACTCAGCGGGATGAGGTGCCGGGTGCTCCAAGCCCTCCACCTCGCTACCACGGACGTCCCGGCGCCGGCGGGCAGCACGGAGGCCCGGCGCCCCGACTAACCTCTGCCTCTTTCCTTCTCTGTTGCAGTTACCCGCAGGGCAGCAGCAGCTCCCTGGAGCCTCCCCGTCCCCTTCGCTACCTCATCCTCCCCTGGGGGAGAGCCCGCAGCTCCCGGCCGCCCACCTCCCCCCCCCTCCCTCCCCGCACCCCTCCCGCCCCCCCTCGCAGCCCCAGCCCCTCTCCCGCCCCCCCTCTCGGCCCCATTCGCGCCCCCCGTCCCAACCCCGCGCCCCCTCGGAGCCCCCCGCCCGCTCCTGCACCCCGCAGGCTCCCGGTGTCTTCGGGGTCCCCGGGCAGCTCTCCGCCTCCCCGCACGTCCCCCTGCGCCCGCCCTCCCGTCCTCCCCCCGCGCCCTCCCCGGACCCCCACTCGCCCCACTTCCAGCTGCAGTTCCCCCCCCAGGGCCCCCCCGCCCCGGCCCTGCACCTTACCGCAGAGCAGCAGAGGAGCTTTCAGATGGTCCCGGGCCAATTCCAACCCCTCTCAGCAATCCCAAATCCCGCTCCTCAGCAGAAGCAAATTCTGGACAGGTTCCAGCAGGTAAATGAGTGCCATCCAGGGCCGGGGTCGTCGTTCCGCTCGGTGTAGGGCAGCCGTGGGGCCCCGCGCAGAACCCAAACCCAGAGCAGGACCTGAAGCCAAAGCCATCTGAACCTAAAAGAAACCTGAAGCCAAACCGTCCCCAAAAACTCCAAAAACTGAACCCGGAACGACCCCAAACCTGAGCTCAAACCAAACCCAACCCAACTCGAAGCCAAACCCACGCCAGACACGACCCCAAACCAAACCCAAACCTGCCCGCTTCCTCCCTGCAGTGGCCTCCAAAGCCGAGCAGCTGGCTCAGGTTCCGTGGGGTCGCTGGTTCCGTGGGGTCGCTGGTTCCGTGGGGTCGCTGGTTCCGTGGGGTCGCTGGTTCCGTGGGGTCGCTGGTTCCGTGGGGCTGTGCCCACTGCGGTGGCTCGGGGCGCGTGGAGGCACAACGCTCCCGATCCCCGGGCTGTGTTTGTGCTGCTGATTGCCTCCCCCGGTGCGCAGAACCTCGTGCACGCCGTCGTGTTCAGCGCTCGCAGGAGAGGATCTGCCTGGGAAACGAGGCATTAGCGGCTTTTAATTAAGAGGAGGTGTTGCGGTGACAGATTAAATTGTCCCCACGGCGCGCCGTTCCAGTCCTTGTGGGACTCGGTGGCACTTTGGGGAGCGGTGGGGCTGCGTGCCTCCGTGGTGCTGGGGCTTCCTTAGCACCTGCCTGGGAAAAATGAGCCCGAACATCCAGCATGGAGAAACACCAGACCTGGGGGGGGGGGGGGGGGGGGGAAGAAATGGAGTGGAAGGCACAGCTCTGGAGCTTGGCGTGTTTAATCACAGGTTCATTAAGAGAATCCTCTCCAGGCGCCCGGCTCGCGTGGGCTCTGCAGCGGTGGGTCTGGAGGGCGCGTGGCCAGCAGGCACCAACCCCACCAACCAACCCCACCAACCCACCCCACCAACCCCACTCCTTTTGTGTCTTAGCGCTGAGCTCTGGGCACAGAGCAGGGAGGGAGGGCTGCGTTCCTCCCCTCGGCGTCGCTGCGGAGCAGAGCTGAGGCCGGTCGAGCGGAGCAGTTTGGGGGCACGGTGTTCACCTTCTGCCTCTCGTCCCACGCAGGTGCCGCAGGGGATCATCCTGCAGACGAAGCAGCAGACTCCCACCAGCCAGGCCTCCCCAGCGCTGAACCAGTTCAGCAGCCAGTCCTCCTCCGTCCTGGTCAGCAGCCAGGGGCAGCCGGTGACGGTGACGGCGACGCCGAGCCCCGCGCACAGCCACAGCGGGCCGCCCTCCAGTGCAGGTGTGTGCCAGGAGGGAGTCTGGGGTTCTGATCGGGGTTCTGATCGGGGTTCTGCACGCCTTGTTTCCTAAAAGCTGAATTCAGTGAGCTGTTGAGCAGCCGCAGAGCCGACTTTCTGCAGCTGCTACCAACACGGGGCTCTGGGTGATAGAACCGCTCACGCTCGTGTTTTTAGAACCTGAGCTTTTAGACGTGTCACTGCTCTTGCCTTCCGGGCCGTTGTGGGTTTATTTGTCGTGCCTGGACAGCAGAGTAAGGCACGCTTCTGTCAGCTGCTCCGTGTAGGCTCGTGAATTGGGTTCACGAGTTGGAGTGGGGATGAGTTGGATTGGGTTGAGTTGGGTCAGGTGAGTTGAGTGGCGATGCGTTGGTTGGGGTGGGGGTGAGTTGGGTTGGGTTGAGTGGGGATGAGTTGGTTGGGTTGAACTGGGTTGAAATGGATTGGTTGGGGGTGGGTTGGGTTGAGTGGGGATGAGTTGGTTGGGTTGAGTTGGGTCAGGTGAGTTGAGTGGTGATGTGTTGGTTGGGGTGGGGGTGAGTTGGGTTGAGTGGGGATGAGTTGGTTGGGTTGAGTTGGGTCAGGTGAGTTGAGTGGCGATGTGCTGGTTGGGGTGGGGTGAGTTGGGTTGGGTTGAGTGGGGATGAGTTGGTTGGGTTGAACTGGGTTGAAATGGATTGGTTGGGGTGGGTTGGGATGAGCGGGGAGGAGTTGGTTGGGTTGAGTTGGGTCAGGTGAGTTGAGTGGCGATGTGTTGGTTGGAGTGGGGGTGAGTTGGGTTGGGTTGAGTGGAGATGAGTTGGTTGGGTTGAACTGGGTTGAAATGGATTGGTTGGGGGTGGGTTGGGTTGAGTGGGGATGAGTTGGTTGGGTTGAGTTGGGTCAGGTGAGTTGAGTGGCGATGTGTTGGTTGGGGTGGGGGTGAGTTGGGTTGGGTTGAGTGGGGATGAGTTGGTTGGGTTGAGTTGGTTGGGGACGGATTGAGGTGGCTGGGTTGGGTTGAGGGCGGTTGAGTGGGGTTGGGTTGGTTGAGTTGAGTGGGGATGAGTTGATTGGGTTGAGTTGGTTGGGGACGAATTGAGGTGGCTGGGTTGGGTTGAGGGGGGTTGAGTGGGGTTGGGTTGGTTGAGTTGAGTGGGGATGAGTTGGTTGGGTTGAACTGGGTTGAGATGGGTTGGGATGAGTTGGGTTGGGTTGAGTTGGGTTGGGTTGAGTTGGGTTGGGTTGAGTTGGGTTGGGTTGCGTTCTTTGGGGATGGGTTGGGTTGAGTGAGGATGGGCTGGGTTGGGTTGCGTTGTTTGGGGATGGGTTGCGTTGATTGGGGATGGGTTGGGTTGAGTGGGGATGGGTTGGGTTGGGTTGCGTTGATTGGGGATGGGTTGGGTTGAGTTGGGTTAGGATGAGTTGGGTTGGGTTGGGGATGGGTTGGGATGAGTGGGGATGAGTTGGGTTGAGTTGGTTGGGGATGGGCTGGGATGAGTTGGGTTAGGATGAGTTGGGTTGGGTTGGTTGGGGATGGGTTGGGATGAGTGGGGATGAGTTCGGTTGAGTTGAGTTGGGTTGAGTTGGGTTGGGGATGGGTTGGGTTGAGTTGGGTTGGGTTGAATTGAGTTGAGATAGAAGCACAGGCTGCACTTTGGAGTCTCCCCGTGGTCAGATAACGAAGCTCGTCAATGCTGGGCACAATAAGGGCAGTGCATTGCAACTTGCTTTAAAAACAAAGAGCAGCGACCACGTTTGCTGAGGCACCACAGAATTCAGTGCTTCAACCAGTGCCAACTGAGCACCCTTGGGTGAACCTCAGTCCATCAGGACTGAGCTGGGCCCTGACCCACTGCTCTGTGTCCGCAGGTGGCACCGCCCCACCTCCCTCCGACAGCAAACCCTTCTCCAGTGCCGCTGTGCCCATCGCTGCCGGGAAGGGGCCCACGGCCACGGGGAAGCCGGGAGCATCCCTGGCGATGCCGCAGCCGGTGCAGGTGAGAGCAGGGGTCACAGCTTCCCATCCCAACGGGAACTCGGAGGGTAGCGAAAGCCCTTGGTGGCAGCAGCTGCCCTCAGAAAAGGAGGAATGAATTCCCTGGAACGGCTTTTCCCCCCCACACGCGTTTTTCGCGACTAAAACCATTCCCTGTGATATTGACGGAAGTCCCGGGGAGGGGAGCTTTGCTCCTTTCTCTGTGAGATAATGAATTACTTAACGAGCGCTTCTTGAGTTCTTGCTGGGATTCCAAACGCCGACGCTCTCTGTGCCTCCCGCAGACCAAACCGGGGGTGATCAGCTCCGTCTCGGGCCTGAACCTGGGGAAGGGGCCGCTGCAGATCCAGGTGGTGGGGAAGGGACTCTCGCAGCTCGTGCCCTCGGTGCAGAGCCAGCAGCTGGTGAGCTCGCGTGGAAACGAATTCCACCCCAAACCGCTCCGGATGAGCGGAAGCGTTTCTCCTCCCTGACAGTCTCTGCTTTCTCCTTTTGCTCGCCTCCCCAGTTCTGAAGCAATTAAACCCGTTCCTTGTCTGTTTAGAGCCCTTCCAACAGTTCTGTTCCTAACCCCCTCGAAGAGGCAGAGCTCCCCTTAGCACAGACGTGTTCGCCCGCACGGCTGCTCTCACCCCTGCTCTCACCTCTCTTCTCTCTTTCCCCCAAGTATGACAGCAAGCTGGGGAGCCTGAAGAAAACTCCCACACTACAGCCCAGCAAAGAGGCCTGGTGAGTGCGGGGGCTGCGGGGGCTGCGGGGGCTGCGGGGGGGCCCGAAGCATTGCAGCACAGCAGGACGTCCGCGTGCAGTGGGGCAGCGTGGGGGGTTTGGGTGAAGCTGCGCCCGGGGAGCGCTCAGCTGAGGGTCCTCACGTCGCTGCCTCTCCCTGGGAGGTGCGATGCCACCCTGCACCGCCCGGCAGTGTCGGGCTGCTCCTCCCTTCAGAATCCTTCCCTGGCTTCTTTCTCATCCTGAGAGCAGCTCCCAGCCTTGTCCCGTATCGGGGGGGGAAGCGGGGATCCCACCCGTGCAGCGCCTGCTGAGCTCCGCAGCAGCTCTGTGCTCTTCCTCTCTTGCAGCTTCTTGGAGCAGCTGCACAAACATCAGGGGGCAGTGCTGCATCCCGATTACAAGACCTCCTTCCACTCCTTCGAGGACGCCTTACAGAGGCTGCTGCCCTACCACGTCTACCAGGGGATGCTGCCCTCCGCCCAGGACTACAGGAAGGGTGAGGGCTGGAGGCTCTGCCTCGCCGTGATGTCGTAGCGTTGCCAGCAGAGCAGGCACAGCTTTATTTTAAAAAAGGAAAAAGGGGAGAGAAAAACAAAAAAAAAAAAAACAAAAAAAAAAGACAGCGTGTTTTTTTTTTTTAGTACTAAAAAAGGAGAAACTCTGTGTGCCTTTGCTCCAGAAAAACACAAATTCCCAGGGCGGCACTCGGGGTTTGCCAGGGATTCTGACCTGAAGTTTTCCAGCACTCCGTTAAAGACGTTTCAGCGCAGTGCTGTGAGAAACCACTGCAACACAGCCCTGAGCTGTCGGTGTGGGCGCTTAACGACCCCCGGGGGTCTCACAGCAATTAGGAATTACCGGGAATCCTTTCGTCACGCCGGGTTTCCCAAAGTCCCTGCCCCACAGAGCTCCCCCCCGGCCCCCTGTGTGCGAAGCTCCGTGCCTCAGGACCCCCCCCCCAGACTCTCCCCCCTCTCCTTCTGCTCCCCTCGCAGTGGATGAGGAGTTTGAAGTGGTGTCCACGCAGCTGCTGAAGCGCACGCAAGCGATGCTGAACAAATACCGCCTGCTGCTCCTCGAGGAGTCCCGGGTAAGGCTGGTGCTCGGCGTCCTCCGCACGCACCGTGGGCTGCGGCACGTGGACCCCCACCTTGCGGGGTCTTCGGGGTCTGTGGGGCCACAGGGAGCTGAGGCGCTCCGTGCCGACAAAGGCAGGAAGAGCTTTCCTGCGCCTGCAGCTCGGGCTTCGCACGTAACTGATGCTTATCGCCCCGTGAGCTCAGCGGAAGGCGGCTGCGCTCCGAGCTCTGCTCTCTTTGAGTGGGATGGGGAGAAGTCAGGGAGGGTGATGCCGACCTCGCAGCCTGCGTAAAGACGGCGCTTTGCTGCCCCAGGCCGGTCCTCTAACGAGCCCTCCTTCCTCCCTGCCCTCCCCTCTTCCTCCTCGTCTTCCTGCCCTACAGAGAGTCAGCCCTTCTGCAGAGATGGTGATGATCGACCGCATGTTCATCCAGGAGGAGAAGACCATGCTGGCGCTCGACAAGCAGCTGGCGAAGGAGAAGCCAGGTGGGAAGCGCTCTCCTTTGCCTCTGTGCCTTTGTAACTGCCCGCCTTCCTGCTGTCCTCTTCAGAGGCCCCACGGTGCTCAGGGCAGGGCAGTTCCCAGCTCTGTCCGTCAGTCCGTCCCTTCCCCTTCGCGGGGCTGTAGCTGTCAGTCTGTCCCTCCCCGAGGTGGGGCTGCAGCCTGAAGCTTTAAACAAAGTGCAGCGTTCGGGCCCCTGACAAATCACTTGTTGTTCCTGGCTGCCCTGGAGATTCTTTATTTAGGTTTGCGTTCAGTCGCTGCCTATCCCCAGGGCGAAGCTCGTTAAGGGATAAACTTCATCAGAAGTGGAAGGAAGGAGCGTTCCCAGAGGGAGGAGAGGAGGGACTGAGAAATAGCAGCTGGCCGGGAGGCAGAAAGTAACCCCAGCGCCAGCAGGCAGAGCCTGGAGTCACTTTACAAGAGGTGCTGCGAGACCCCCGAGTGCTGCAGGCGTGAGGGCTCCCACCACAGCTCTGCCACTGGTTCTTCCCGTGGGACTCCCTGAGCAACCCAGTGTGCTGTGGGGTGCCCTGGAGAGCTCCCAGGATCCCCTGATGTCCCGTAGGGCACTCCGGAATGCTCCCCGAGCTTCTGGTTGTGCTCTGGAATGCCCTGGAGGCTTCCCAACGCGTCCTGTGAGACCCAAGGACCTCCAAGGGAACTCCGGGACGCCCCCTGAGCTCCTCAGTTTGCCCCAGAGGTTTCCCAGTGCACCCCAGAGGCCTCCCAAGACCCACGAGTGTCCCGCAGGGCGCTCTAGAGTGACCCCCGAGCTGCTGGTTGTCCTCTGGGGTGCCCTGGAGGCTTCCCAGGACTCCCAGTGTCGCGAGGGGCACCGCAGTGTGTTTCCAGAGCTTGGGGGTTTTGTGCCGCAGGGTCTCCTCGAGGCTTCCCAGGGTGCTCTCCAGGACAGCGGGGACTCCTGTAGTCTTGCGGAGCTGTAGCTTAGGCCTCAGGGTGCCCAGGAGGGACCCCTCGCTGAACTCGGGGAGACCCTAGGGTGCTCCCTGAGCCCGTAGCTGTCTTGTCGGGTGCTCCGGAGGACTCCTGTTGATCCCGGAGGACTCAGGCTGACCCCCACGCCTCGTTTCCCTTCCAGATGAGTACGTCTCCTCGTCGTCCCGCTCCCAGAGCCTCTCCTCCGCCGCACTGCAGCCCTCCTCCTCCTCCTCCTCCTCCTCCTCCTCCGGCCTCACGCCCGCGGCCGACAGCTCGAAGGCTCCGGCGGTGCAAACGGCCACGGCCATCAACCCCACCAAGCTGGTGATCAAACACAGCGGCGGATCCCCGTCGGTGACGTGGGCCAAGGCCTCCCCGAGCCTGGACGGCGACGACGACGCGCTGCCGTCGCGCAGCAAACCGCCCATCAAAACGTACGAGGCACGCAGCCGCATCGGCCTCAAGCTGAAGATCAAGCAGGAGGCCGGGCTCAGCAAAGTGGTCCACAACACCGCGCTGGACCCCGTCCACCAGCCGCCGCCGGTCTGCAGGGTGATCAAAGCCGCCGAGCAGCACTCGGCCGCCGCGGGCGCCGGGCAGATGAACGGCACGGTGGAGCACGGCGGCGCCGCGCCGGCGGAGAAGAAGCCGGTCACCTTCTGCCGCCTCCCCCTCCGCAAAACGTACCGGGAGAACGTGGACGCCTTCGTGGCCGAGAAGCCGAGCGAGAAAGGCGGCGGCGCTGCCAAGGCCGACAAAGTGCTGCTCCGACAGGAGGACGGGTCCCGCGGCCTCACTGCCGCCCACAAGAGCCACGAGGGCGGCGCGGGCGACAGGAGCCGTGCGGAGGAGAGCTCCAAGCTGCTCTTCTTCGGCCGCGGCGACGCGCGCTCGCTGGTGCTGCACGGCAGCCCCGTCCCGCAGAAGAGCGACGACTCTACCAGTGGCCTTATGAAGGAACTCGCGGAAGTGGAGGAGGAGTTCTACCACGGGATGATCAAAACGGAGCCCCCCGACCATGGCCCCGGCGCCGAGCTCACCTGGGAGGTGCCGCTGCCGCCCGCCAAGCGCAGGAAGTCCGAGTCCTTCGAGGTGGACAACGCCAGCTTCTCCAGCGACAGCCCGCAGGACGACTCGCTCAACGAGCACCTGCAGAGCGCCATCGACAGCATCCTCAACCTGCAGCAACCTCAGACTGGCGGCCAGAACGTCCGCACCCCCTCTTCCTCCTACAACTCCTCCTCCTCCCCCTTCTCGTCGCCCGTCCACCGCACGGACGCCTACCTTGCCCCCAATCACAACGGCGGCCTTGGAGCGAGGACGTTGAACAGATAACAGCGACCCTGACGGAGCCGAACGGCGAGCCGAGGAGTGGGGAAAGGCGAGGGGGGGGGGTCCCGCAGCGCTCGGCCCCGCGGTCGTTGGGGGGGTTCTGCGCCGCGCTCACCGCGAGGAGCGCACGGAGCGGCGGGGCCTGCGGGCGTTGTCGGCTGTGTAATTAGAACCTGTAACAAATGGCTGATGACGAATATCTGATCGGTCTCTGTTCTCTTCCCCCGCCCCGGCCGTCCTCAGCGCGGAGCAGGTCGGAGTCAGAGCCGTGGGAGGCCAAAGAGGACTCTGCCGCCGTGGCCGCGGAGGTGACGTCTCTTCTTCTTCCTTCTTTAAGTTATTTCCCACCCCCGCGGGCCGGCGGACCCCCCTCATCGGGCGGAGCGCGGCGAGACCCCAACACTAACGGAGTTTACGGCAGACAGAACCCGGGAGGGTTTCGGGGGAGGCACTGCGTGCTCCTCCAAACGAAGCGTTTTCCGATGCCCGGAGGAGGATTGGTTTCCCTGGGGAGGGTCGGCTCCTTCCCTCCTTGCCTTACTGCTCTTCCCCGCTCCACGCGAAGGCGGCGACCTCCAGAGCCACCGCTGCCCACCCCGGTGTGGGTGAGCCCCCGCCCGTGGCGCGGATGCGTTCCGTGGGGCAGGGATGTGTCCGTGTGTCCGTGTGTCCGTGTGCTGCACCGCTGCAACGGATCCGCGCGGCAGCGACCGCCGAGCTGGGAAAGGCCGGGCGCGAAGGAGGCCGAGTTTTGGGTGGAGAAAGTTCAGTTTGGGGAACGCCGAATTTGGAGAGCGTCGGATTTGGAGAAGGCCGGATGGAGGGAAGGCTGACGTTGGAGAGTGTTGAGATGGGGAGTGCTGAATGTGGGGTGCGCCCAACTCAAGAGATGCTGAACTCAAGGATTGCTGAACTGGGAGAATGATGAATTCGAGGAACGCTGAATTTGGGAAACGCTGGTTTTTGGAGAGCGCTGAAGCGGGGCAGCACGGCGGCTTCTCCCCGCCCGGGAATTTCCACCTGGAAAAGGCAGAATTTGGGGCTCACCCCAATGGAGGAATGGAGGGAATGGGAGGAACCCGGCGCACTCCTCAGTGCTCCTCGCCAGGACGGGGTCATGGGAGCCCCCGGAGCCGCAGCCTTGGGGCCCTGCGCCCCAAACCCCGAATTTTTGGGGCGGTGCCGACACCGAATGTGGCGATCGGAACCGTCTCCAAACCGAGGGTGGTACCGAGAGTGCCGGGATGCTGAATGGACCCACCTCCGTCCCCACAGCCCAGCAGAGGACGGCGCCGGACGCGGAGCTCAGGGATTCGCACCTGGAGGTTGGCACGGGCCTTTTTTTGGGGGAATTTCACCCAAATCGATGACCCCGTGGCTCTGCACCTCCGCTGGAGCAGCGCCGACTGCCGGCGCCGCCCGTCGGTTTTTTGGTTTTTTTTTTTTTTCCTTTCCCCTTTGCTTCGTTTCTTTTTCTATTTGCTTTTTTTTTTTTTTTTTCTTTTCCCTTCTTTTTCACTTTTTCCATGAGGAAACTCTATGTGCCGGGCCCTGGATCCGCCGCTGGTCGCTCTCAGCTCCTCGGTGCCTGAAATCCCCCGACCACCGCAGCGCTGCTCCGTACCCCAAACCTCCGTTTGCCTTTTTCTGCCCCGTTTTGCCTTTTTCCCCAGCCCCGTTTCACCACCGATCGGCCCCATCTCCGCCCGACCGCTCGGAAACGCCGAACCCTCGCCCCCGTTTCTCCTCATTTCGCACCCAAAAGCGGCCTTAAAGCGCCCCGACTCCCACCGGAGGAAGATTTCATCGCCAAAAAGGAAGAAATCTCCCCCAAATCCCACGGCTGGGGGTCAGCCCTCACCCGCCTCGTTGGCTCTCGGGATCCCGCGCCCGACTCGCCTCATTTTTGTCCAAAACGCCCCAAAATGAGGCCCGGGCTGCGGGCACGGCACGGATCTCCTCGCAGCTCCGTTTGGCTCCGCTCCCACCGGCGCTTCCCGGGGCGGCAGCAATAAAAAAGGGACGGCGCTTCCCGGCGCAATATTCGGCGTTTTCTTTTTTATATATACGTATATATATATAAAAAAAAAAAAAAAAATGTATATTAAATCGTTTGGTTTTCGTTTAGTGTCTTAATTATTATTTTCCAAGCCAGAAGGAAGTGTGGATTGGGATCGATCGCGCGTCGTTTGTCCTTTCGCTCTGCCTGATGGAGCCGGTGGAGAATCCCCAAAATCGCCCTTTTTCCACCCAAAAAGCCGTTCTGCGTCGGCGTTCCCCCCCAAAATCCCCCCAAATCCGGAGGGAGATCCGCTCCCCCCCCCCCCCCCCCCCGGAGCTCAGCCCCCAAAAATGGGGAAAAGGCCAAAAAAAAAAAAAAGAGGAAAAAAAGGCTCCAAGAATGGGAACAGAGCAGCGCCGCCCCCGGCCCCGCGACCGCCGCCACCGCAACAGTCCTATAAAATAATTTTGTACTGTATTTATTGTGTATAACGATTTTTTTAAAGAATTATGTACATTTAGTACTTCTGTGTAAATTAAATCGCTCTTCTTTTTAACAACTGCTCCCGCCTCGCTCTGCCCGTCCTTCCCCCCACTTCTCCCCGCCTCGACCCCACCTCATTTTGGGGTTGAATCCCCCGCTTTTCGGGCTTTCGGGAGCCTCTTTTTGGCAGTGCTGTGTATTTGGGTGGAACCTGGGGGGGTCCGCGGGGGGGTCCGCGTCCGGCGCTGTGCGGAAGGGAACGCCGCCTCCTCCGGCTCCGCCTCAGCGCAACTTTTATTTTATTTATTCCCCCCCCCCCCTTTTTTTTTTTTTTTTTCCGCTTTTATGGCTCTGCCTTCATCTCCACTCCCTCCCCCTTCCTCCTTTAATAATTTATGGTAATGTATTCCCCCCCGCCCCCCCCAGCCCTTTTCTCCCCCGCCGCCTCCCGGCCGCAGGCAGACGCTCCGTGGGTCCGTCGGGAGAGGGGCGAAAATTGACTTTTCCCCAGCACCGACCCACAGCCGTCCCAGGTTGGGCTCCTTGGGAGGGGTGGAAAACCCTTCTGGGTGGAAAACTCCCTTTTTTTGGGAGGCGGGGAGGGGGGAGAAAAGATTTTTTTGGGGGGGGTGGAAATCCTGACTTTTTTTTGGAGTGGAAAACCACCTTTTTTTTGGGTGGGAAGCCGACGGTTTCCCCACTGACGGCAGCGAAGCTCCTCAGCTCACGGAGGCACCGAAACCCACGAGGCACTGAGGAGCACCGAAGAACCAAAAAGACCCCCAGAACCCACTGAAGAACCCCAAAGACCACCGAAGACGGTCAGAACCCACCGGAGGCCCCCGAAGAGCAGCAGAACTCACCAAAGAACCCCAAAGTCCACCAGAACCCACTGAAGATCTCCAAAATCCGCCAAAGAGCCCCAAGGACCACCAGCAAAACCCACCAAAGAACCCCAAAGATCACCAAAACTCACCGAAGGTCCCCAGAGACCACCAACCCCCCCCTGAAGACCGCCAAAACCCAGCAAAGACCTCCGAAGACCACCAGAACCCAACACAGACCGCCAAAAAACCCGACAGAGTCCTGCTAGGATCACCAAAACTCAACGAAGACCCCCAAGGACCACCAAAAACCCGGCAAAGACCACCAAAAACCCAACGAGGACCACCAAAGACCTCCAAAGACCTCCAGAACCCAACGAAGACCTCCGAAGACCACCAAAAACCCAACGAAGACCTCCGAAGACCACCGGAAACCGCCAAAAACCCAACAAAGCCCTCCAAAGACCACCGGAACCCACCAAAAACCCAACAAAGCCCTCCAAAGACCACCAGAACCCGCCAAAAACCCACCAAAGCCCTCCGAAGACCACCAGAACCCGCCAAAAACCCAACAAAGCCCTCTGAAGACCACCAGAACCCACCAAAAACCCACCAAAGCCCTCCAAAGACCACCAGAACCCGCCAAAAACCCAACAAAGCCCTCCAAAGACCACCAGAACCCGCCAAAAACCCAACAAAGCCCTCCGAAGACCACCAGAACCCACCAAAAAACCACCGAAGCCCTCCAAAGACCACCAGAACCTGCCAAAAACCTAACAAAGACCTCCAAAGACCACCAGAACCGCCCAAAAACCCACCGAAGCCCTCCAAAGACCACCAGAACCTGCCAAAAACCTAACAAAGACCTCCAAAGACCACCAGAACCTGCCAAAAACCTAACAAAGACCTCCAAAGACCACCAGAACCCGCCAAAAACCCACCGAAGCCCTCCAAAGACCACCAGAACCTGCCAAAAACCCAACAAAGACCTCCAAAGACCACCAGAACCCACCAAAAACCCACCAAAGCCGTCCGAAGACCACCAGAACCTGCCAAAAACCCACCAAAGACCGCCAAAAACCCACCAAAGTCCCCCGGGACCCACCAAAGACCCCTCCCCGGAGCTCCCCCCGGCCCATGGCCCGGCGCTGACGGCAGCGCCATGTTCAGCTGGATGCGACGACACGAGAAGAAGAGCCCCGAGGTGGTGCGCACCGTGACGGCGGGGCTGAAGGAGCTCTACAAGAAGAAGCTGCTCCCGGTGGAGGAGTTTTACCGTTTCCACGACTTCCATTCGCCGGCGTTGGAAGACGCCGACTTCGACAACAAGCCCATGGTGCTGGTGGCCGGGCAATATTCCACCGGGAAGACCACCTTCATCCGCTACCTGCTGGAGGAGGACATCCCCGGCGCCCGCGTCGGCCCCGAGCCCACCACCGACTCCTTCGTGGCCATCATGCACGGCGACGCCGCCGGCATCACGCCGGGCAACGCGCTCATCGTCGACCCCAACAAACCCTTCCGGAAGCTGAACCCCTTCGGGAATACTTTTCTTAACCGGTGAGTCTCGCTTTGGGGGGGCGGAGGGATGCTGAAATGCCAAAATGGTCTTTTTTCAACCCGAAATTCAGCTCCGGAGGGGGGGGGGGGTTCGCCCGAGAACCTTGCTCGCGCGCCGCTGTCGTGAAGCAGCTGATTGGTGGCAGTCCTCACCCCAACCTCTGCTCCTCAGGAGACCCCTCCCCCTTTTTTGGGGGGCACTTTCAGCCAAATAAGGCGTCGCGTTTTGGGGGAAAATGGGGTGATTTGAGGCAAAACATCCCCAAAATGCCCCTTGGGTTCCTCCTCACCCCAAAATCCACCATCAGCCTCTCAGTGGGACAATCCTTCATAACCACCTGCTTTTTTTTGGGGGGGGGGGGGTCCCCTCTCCTTTATTCCCACCTATTAATTTTTTTTTGGGGGGGGGGGTCACTGAGCCAAATAGGAGGTCATATTCTGGGGGAAAAACGTGGAGATTTGGGGCAGATTGCAGTGCCCCACTTTGCTTTTTTTTCCTTTTGTTGTCACCAAACCTCGGCCCCGCGTTGGGGGGGTTCGGGGTTCTGCTTTTGGGGGGGGGGGGGTTCTGGTACGGCCCCCCCTCCCCTCCACACTCTGGGTCTCCGGGTCTCCCCCCGCTTTGCCGGAGGGGGGGGCGGGGGGGGGGGATGATGCAGCGCTCAGGAATGCAGCCCGGCGTTGCCAAAGACTTTGGAAAGTCGGAGTCAGGCAGAGCCGGGGGGGGGGGCGGGGGGGTCCTAACGGACAGTGTGTGACCCCCCCTCCGTTTGTGTCCTTCCCCACCCCCCCCACCCCCCCTCAGGTTCATGTGCGCCCACCTCCCCAACCAGGTGCTGGAGAGCATCAGCCTCATCGACACCCCCGGCATTTTGTCCGGGGCCAAACAGCGCGTCTGCCGCGGTACGGGGGGGGCACAGCGGTGGGGGGGGCGGAGAAATGAGCGGAGGGGGCACAGCGGTGGTGGGGGGGGGGGGAGGGGGATGGAGAAATGAGCGGAGGGGGCACAGCGATGGGGGGGGCGGAGAAATGGGGGGGCACAGCGATGGGGGGCTGGAGAAATGGGGGGGACACAGCGATGGGGGGGATGGAGAGATGTGGGGGGGGCACAGCGATGGGGAGGGGCAGGAAAAATGGGGGGGCACAGCGATGGGGGGCTGGAGAAATGGGGGGGCACAGCGATGGGGGGGAGAAATGGGGGGGTCACAGCGATGGGGGGGATGGAGAGATGTGGGGGGGCACAGCGATGGGGAGGTGGAGAAATGGGGGGGGCACAGCGATGGGGGGGAGAAATGGGGGGGGCACAGCGATGGGGGGGGCGGAGAAATAGGGGGGGACACAGCGATGGGGGGGTGGAGAAATGGGGGGGCACAGCGATGGGGGGGATGGAGAGATGTGGGGGGGCACAGCGATGGGGAGGTGGAGAAATGGGGGGGGCACAGCGAAGGGGGGGTGGAGAAATGGGGGGGAGCATAGTAGTGGAGGGGGTTGAGAAATGGGGGGGGCACAGATGTGGGGAGGGGCAGGAGAAATGAGGGGGGGCACAGCGATGTGGGGGTGGAGAAATGTGGGGGGGGCACAGCGATGGGGGGGGATGGAGAGATGTGGGGGGGGCACAGCGATGGAGAGGGGCAGGAGAAATGGGGGGGGCACAGATGGGGGGGGGACAGGAGAAATGGGGGGGGCACAGCGATCGGGGGGTGGAGAAATGGGGGGGGCACAGATGTGGGGAGGGACAGGAGAAATGGGGGGGGCACAGCGATGGGGGGATGGAGAAATGGGGGGGGAGCACAGCGAAGTGTGGGTCGAAGTGAAAAGGGGGGGGATGGAGAGATGGGGGGTGCAGGGAGGTGTGGGGGGGGCACAGACGGGGAGGTTGGGGGGCCACGGTGGAAGGGGAGGCAGTGTGAGATGGGGGGGGGCAAAGCGAAATAGAGGGGTACAGCAAATGGGGGGGGGGGTAAAGGAAAGCGGGGGGGGGCGCGGAAAAATGGGTGGCAGCGCAGCGGGGCTGCAGGGCAGAAGTGCTGCTGGGGGGGGGGCAAAGCAGAGTCTCAAATTGGGGTGATTGGGGGGGGTGCAAGGAAAATAATTGGGGCGCGGGGGGGGGCAGCGAAGGTCTGGAGGGGTCCCAGTGGGTGGGGGGTGGGGGGGCGTTGCAAAATGCCCCAGCAGCGGCAGAGGGATGGAGCAACCCCCCCTCCTCCCCCCCCCCCCCCAGTGTCCCCGGGCGCAGCGCCGTGGGGCGGAGCCCCCCGCACAAAAAATGGGGGGGGGGGTCCCTTGAAGCGGGGGGGTCCCGTGGGTCCTCCTGCGTAAAGAGGGGGGGGGGTCCTTTGGGGGCGGGGGGTTCCGTGGGGCGGGGGAATCCTGGCTCTCCCCCCCCCTACACTCATTGGTGGTGTTGGATTGAGGCGGGGGGGGCATCGCCAATTTTCCGCCCCATCGCGACGGCTGTGCCGCCCCCCCCGGCCCCCCCCCCCCCCCCTTTTTCCTTCCCCACCCAACGGCTCAGCCTCGGCCAACAGCGCTGGCGGCGGCCGCGCAGCAACGGGGCGGGGAGGGGGGGGGGGAGGGACCCCCCGCTTGTGGGGCTGAAATGCGGTCCCTGGGGGGGTCCTCGGGGGGGGAGGGCGGGGGGGGGTCCGGGTTGGGCCGCGTTGGACGCACAGCCGCATTCCGGCCCTTCCCGGGCGCTCCCGGTGGTGGAATGTGCGGGGGGGGGGCAAAGGGGGGGCGCGGGGCTCCGCCTGCGGGGATGGGGCGGCACTAAATGGGGGGGGGGCTGGGATGGGGGCGGGGGGGGGGATGTGGAGACGGCCGGGGGCGGCGCGGGGACATCGGGGCCGAGCCGCGTTTTCCCTTTTTTGGTGTTGCGATGTTTTGGGGCCGAAAAGACTCCCCACAACGGGGGGGGGGCGGGGGTCCCATGGGGACACGAGGGGGGGCGCGTCTGTCGCACCCCAATGAGCGGAGCCCCATCGCAGATCCCCCCCCCCATCTACGGCCCCCCCCCCCCACCGCCCCATGAGCAGCAGCCGCAATCAGGGCCGGGGGTCGGGGTTGAGTTTGGGGTCGTTGGGGTTTGGGGTTGGGGTTGAGTTTGGGGTTGTTGGGGTTTGGGGTCGGGGTTGAGTTTGGGGTCGTTGGGGTTTGGGGTCGGGGTGAGTTTGGGGTCATTGGGGTTTGGGGTCGGGGTTGAGTTTGGGGTCCTTGGGGTTTGGGGTGGGGGTTGAGTTTGGGGTCCTTGGGGTTTGGGGTCGGGGTTGAGTTTGGGGTCCTTGGGGTTTGGGGTCGGGGTTGAGTTTGGGGTTGTTGGGGTTTGGGGTCGGGGTTGAGTTTGGGGTTGTTGGGGTTTGGGGTCGGGGTGGGATTTGGCATCGTTAGGTTCGAGGTCGGGGTTCAACATTGGGGTTGGAGGTGGGGGTGAGTTCAGTGTTGGGGGTTGGGGTTGGGGTTTGGGGTTGGGTTCAGTGTTGGGGTTTGGAGTTGGGGTTGGGGTTGAGGTTGGGTTTGGGGTTGGGGTTTGGGGTTGATGTTGGGGTTGGGGTTGGGGTTGGGGTTGGGGTTTGGGGTTGGGGTTTGGGGTTTGGGGTTGGGCTGAGTGCTGGGGTTTGGGGTTGGGGTTGAGTTTGGGTTTGAGGTTGGGGTTGAGTTTGGGTTTGAGATTGATGTTGAGGTTGGTTTGGGTTCAGTGCTGGGGCTTGGGGACGAGTTTGGGGTCGTGTTGTGTTTTAGGGTTGGGGTTTGGGGTTGATGTTGGGGTTGATGTTGGGTTCAGTGTTGGAGTTTGGGGTTGAGTTTGGGGTCGTGTTGTGTTTTAGGGTTGGGGTTTGGGGTTGATGTTGGGGTTGGTGTTGGGTTCAGTGCTGGGGTTTGGGGTTGAGTTTGGGGTTGGTGTTGGTGTTGGGGTTGGGGTTGGTGTTGGGTTCAGTGCTGCGGTTTGGGGTTGATGTTGGGATTGGTGTTGGGTTCAGTGTTGGGGTTTGGGGTTGAGTTTGGTGTTGTTTTTTGTTTTAGGGTTGAGTTTGGGGTTGTGTTGTGTTTTAGGGTTGGGGTTTGGGGTTGGTGTTGATGTTGGTGTTGATGTTGGGGTTGGTGCTGGTGTTGATGTCGGGGTTGATGTTGATGTTGGGGTTGATGTCGGGGTTGGTGTTGGGTTCAGTGCTGGGGTTTGGGGTTGAGTTTGGGGTTGTGTTGTGTTTTAGGGTTGGGGTTTGGGGTTGATGTTGGGGTTGGTGTTGATGTCGGGGTTGGTGTTGGGTTCAGTGCTGGGGTTTGGGATTGATGTTGGGGTTGGTGTTGGGTTCAGTGCTGGGGTTTGGGGTTGATGTTGGGGTTGGTGTTGGGTTCAGTGCTGGGGTTTGGGGTTGATGTTGGGGTTGATGTTGGGGTTGATGTTGGGGTTGATGTTGGGGTTGGTGTTGGGGTTGATGTTGGGGTTGATGTTGATGTCGGGGTTGGTGTTGGGTTCAGTGTTGAGGTTTGGGGTTGATGTCGGGGTTGGTGTTGATGTCAGGGTTGGTGTTGGGTTCAGTGCTGGGGTTTGGGGTTGATGTCGGGGTTGATGTCGGGGTTGGTGTTGGGTTCAGTGTTGGGGTTTGGGGTTGATGTTGGGGTTGATGTCGGGGTTGGTGTTGGGTTCAGTGTTGGGGTTTGGGGTTGATGTTGGGGTTGATGTCGGGGTTGATGTCGGGGTTGATGTCGGGGTTGGTGTTGGGTTCAGTGCTGGGGTTTGGTGTTGATGTCGGGGTTGGTGTTAGGTTCAGTGCTGGGGTTTGGGGTTGATGTTGGGGTTGATGTTGGGGTTGATGTTGGGGTTGGTGTTGGGGTTGGTGTTGATGTCGGGGTTGGTGTTGGGTTCAGTGTTGGGGTTTGGGGTTGATGTTGGGGTTGATGTTGGGGTTGATGTTGGGGTTGATGTTGGGGTTGATGTTGGGGTTGATGTTGGGGTTGGTGTTGGGGTTGGTGTTGATGTCGGGGTTGGTGTTGGGTTCAGTGTTGGGGTTTGGGGTTGATGTTGGGGTTGATGTTGGGGTTGGTGTTGGGGTTGGTGTTGATGTCGGGGTTGGTGTTGGGTTCAGTGTTGGGGTTTGGGGTTGATGTTGGGGTTGATGTCGGGGTTGATGTTGGGGTTGATGTCGGGGTTGGTGTTGATGTCAGGGTTGATGTCGGGGTTGGTGTTGATGTCGGGGTTGGTGTTGGGGTTTGGTGTTGATGTCGGGATTGGTGTTGGGTTCAGTGCTGGGGTTTGGGGTTGATGTTGGGGTTGATGTCGGGGTTGGTGTTGATGTCGGGATTGGTGTTGGGTTCAGTGCTGGGGTTTGGGGTTGATGTCGGGGTTGATGTTGGGGTTGGTGTTGATGTTGGGATTGGTGTTGGATTCAGTGCTGGAGTTTGGGGTTGATGTCGGGGTTGGTGTTGATGTCGGGGTTGGTGTTGGGTTCAGTGTTGGGGTTTGGGGTTGATGTTGGGGTTGATGTTGGGGTTGATGTTGGGGTTGGTGTTGATGTCGGGGTTGGTGTTGGGTTCAGTGTTGGGGTTTGGGGTTAATGTTGGGGTTGATGTTGGGGTTGATGTTGGGGTTTGGTGTTGATGTTGGGATTGGTGTTGATGTTGGGGTTGGTGTTGGGTTCAGTGCTGGGGTTTGGGGTTGATGTCGGGGTTGGTGTTGATGTCGGGGTTGGTGTTGGGTTCAGTGCTGGGGTTTGGGGTCGGGGTCGGACTGGGTGCTGATCTCCCCCCGTTTCCCCCCCAGGCTACGACTTCCCGGCCGTGCTGCAGTGGTTCGCGGAGCGCGTGGATCTCATCATCCTCCTCTTCGACGCCCACAAGCTGGAGATCTCTGACGAATTCTCCGAGGCCATCCGGGCGCTGCGGGGCAACGAGGACAAGGTGCGGGTGGTGCTGAACAAGGCCGACATGGTGGAGACGCAGCAGCTGATGCGCGTCTATGGGGCGCTGATGTGGTCCCTGGGGAAGGTGTTCAACACCCCCGAGGTGCTGCGCGTCTTCATCGGCTCCTTCTGGTCGGAGCCGCTGCTCATCGCCGACAACCGGCGGCTCTTCGAGCTGGAGGAGCAGGATCTGTTCCAGGAGATCCAGAACCTGCCCCGCAATTCCGCCCTCCGCAAGCTCAACGACCTCGTCAAGAGGGCACGGCTCGTTAGGGTGAGCGGGGCTGGGGGGGCTGGGGGGGGGTCTTCCGTCCGGGGGTGGGACGTCGCGGTGCGGTGGGAGCGATGGGAGCGGAGCCCCCCGTGCTTTGGTGGCGCTGACGGGGTTCTGAACCCCTCCATGCGACCACCAAGAGGGGACATCGCGGCCCCTCCGCCCGTTTATGGGACCCGTGGGGGGGGGGGGGGGTTGAACCCACACGGGGTTCAATCCCAGATCCCATAGGAGGCTCAATCTCAGAGCAGAGCATCAAATGTTTTATTTGGGGGGGGGAGGGGGGGGGCATTTCGGTCCCCTCTGTGCTTTGGTGGCAGCGATGGGGATGGGGGCACCGCGGTCCCCTCTGTTTCACAGCATTTTGATGTCTGGGGGGGGGTCTGACGATGGGACTTGATGTGTGGGGGGGGTCGGGACACCCACTCCCCTCCCCAGCACCAGGAGGGGATCCCCCCCCCCCCCCCCACCCCCCCACCCCTCTGGCTCGGGGCCACCCCCAACAATGGCCCCAATGAGGGGGGGGGGGGTGGGAAAATCACACCACTCGCATCCTGTGCATGGTTTCCTCGTTAAGGGCTTCCCGTGAGTTAACGAGGCTTCCTCCACATTGATTGCAGAATAATTAACGCAGCCCCCCCCTCCCCCCCCTTTCTCACCCCTAACCCCCCCCCCCCCCCGTGTCCCCCCGATTGCCGCAATGGCCTCCAGGACTGGGGGCAGCTGTGGGGCCGGGGGCTTCCCGTGGCTCAGCCCATCAGTGTGGCCCCTGCCTATGGGGCCGAGGGGGGCTGTGGGGTTGGGGGGGGGGGTGTGATTTGATTCCCCCCCCCCTCCCCAACATTTTGGCTCAGCCTTATCTCTTCCGGCCACCTGCAGCCGCGGCCCTTTGTGCACCGCATCCGGGCACGGCCCCACTGGGAGGGGGCCAAAGGCAGCGGGATGTGGGGGGGGGGGGGATACGGGGTGGGGGGCTGCAGGGGGGGGAGATGTGGGGGGGGGGAAAGATGGGGGATTTGTGAGAGCGATGTGGGGTAGGGATGGGGATTGGAGGGGATGGGGGCGGGTCGAGGTGGGGGTGGGCGCTCGGCTCTCCCCCCCGCTCCCCCCCCAGGGGTCCCAGGACTGAGGGATCCCCCCCCCCCAAGGTGCACGCGCACATCCTGAGCCGCCTGAAGAAGGAGATGCCGGCGGTGTTCGGGAAGGGGCACAAGAAGAAGCAGCTGATCGCCCAGCTGCCGCTGCTCTTCGCCCGCATCCAGATGGAGCAGCACATCCCGCCCGGCGACTTCCCCGACTGCGCGCGCATGCAGGTCTGCTCCCAGCACCAACCCCGCCTTAATCCCAATCCCAGCACCAACCCCGCCTCAATCCCAATCCCAACCCCAATCCCATCCTTAATCCCAATCCCATCCTCAATTCCAATCCCAATCCCATCCTTAATCCCAATCCCAACCCCAATCCCATCCTTAATCCCAATCCCATCCTCAATTCCAATCCCAATCTTAATCCCAATCCCAGCCCCAATCCCATCCTTAATCCCAATCCCATCCTCAATTCCAATCCCATCCTTAATCCCAATCCCAACCCCAATCCCATCCTTAATCCCAATCCCATCCTTAATCCCAATCCCAACCCCAATCCCATCCTTAATCGCAATCCCAACCCCAATCCCACCCTTTATCCCAATCCCAACCCCAATCCCATCCTTTATCCCAATCCCATCCTCAATTCCAATCCCACCCAACCCCAATCCCAATCTTAATCCCAATCCCAACCCCAATCCCAATCTTAATCCCTATCCCAACCCCAATCCCATCCTTTATCCCAATCCCAACCCCAATCCCATCCTTTATCCCAATCCCATCCTCAATTCCAACCCCAATCCCACCCAACCCCAATCCCATCCTTAATCCCAATCCCATCCCCAATCGCGTCCTCACTCCCAATCCCATCCTCACTCCCAATCCCAATCCCACCCCAATCCCAATCACAACCTTAATCCCAATCCCAACCTTAATTCTAATCCCATCCTTAATCCCAATCCCAATCTTAATCCCAATTCCAACCTTAATTCCAATCTCATTCTCAATCCCAATCCCAATTTTAATCAAAATCCCAGCCTTAATTCCAATCCCATCCTCAATCCCAATCCCAGCCCAAGCTCCAATCCCATCCTTAATCCCAATCCCAACCCTAGCCCCAGTCCCACCCTGAACCCCACCTTAATCCCAATCCTATCCTTAATCCTAATCCCATCCCCAACCCCAACCTTAATCCCAATCCCATCCCCAACCCCAACGTTAATCCCAACCCCAATCCCACCCCAATCCCAATCCCAACCTTAATCCCACCCCGATGACCCCAACCCAATGACCCCAACCCAATGACCCCAAACCACCCCAATCCCAGTCATCCCAATGACCCCAACCACAACAACCCCAGATGTCCCCAATCCCAATGACCGCAAATGACCTCAATCCCAATGTCCCAAACCCAGCGACCCCAAATGACCCCAACCCCAGTCATCCCAATGACCCCAACCCCAATGACTCCAAATGACCCCAACCCCAGTCATCCCAACGGCCCCAAGTGACCCCAAAGACCCCAACCCCAATGACCCCAAATGACCCCAACCCCAACGACCCCAAATGACCCCAACCCCAATGACCCCAAATGACCCCAACGACCCCAAACGACCCCAATCGCAGTCATCCCAATGACCCCAACAACCCCAACTGACCCCAACCCCGACCCCAACTGACCCCAACCCCAACGACCCCAACTGACCCCAACCCCAGTCATCCCAACGGCCCCAAGTGGCCCCAATGACCCCAACGCCAACGACCCCAACTGACCCCAACCCCAGTCATCCCAACGACCCCAACCCCAACGACCCCAACTGACCCCAACCCCAGTCATCCCAACGGCCCCAACGACCCCAACTGACCCCAACCCCAGTCATCCCAACGACCCCAACTGACCCCAACCCCAGTCATCCCAACGGCCCCAAATGGCCCCAACCCCAGTCATCCCAACGGCCCCAAATGGCCCCAACCCCAGTCATCCCAATGACCCCAACTGACCTCAACCCCAGTCATCCCAACGACCCCAACTGACCCCAACCCCAGTCATCCCAATGACCCCAACGACCCCAACTGACCCCAACCCCAGTCATCCCAATGACCCCAACTGACCCCAACCCCAGTCATCCCAACGACCCCAAATGGCCCCAACCCCAGTCATCCCAATGACCCCAACGACCCCAACTGACCCCAACCCCAGTCATCCCAACGGCCCCAAATGGCCCCAACCCCAGTCATCCCAACGGCCCCAAATGGCCCTAACCCCAGTCATCCCAATGACCCCAACTGACCCCAACCCCAGTCATCCCAACGACCCCAAATGGCCCCAACCCCAGTCATCCCAATGACCCCAATGACCCCAACTGACCCCAACCCCAGTCATCCCAACGACCCCAACCCCAACGACCCCAACTGACCCCAACCCCAGTCATCCCAACGACCCCAACTGACCCCAACCCCAGTCATCCCAATGACCCCAACGACCCCAACTGACCCCAACCCCAGTCATCCCAACGGCCCCAAATGGCCCCAACCCCAGTCATCCCAACGACCCCAACCCCAACGACCCCAAATGACCCCAACCCCAGTCATCCCAACGACCCCAACTGACCCCAACCCCAGTCATCCCAACGGCCCCAAATGGCCCCAACCCCAGTCATCCCAACGACCCCAACCCCAACGACCCCAACTGACCCCAACCCCAGTCATCCCAACGACCCCAAGCGGCTCCAAAGACCCCAACCGCAGTCATCCCAACGACCCCAACTGACCCCAACCCCAGTCATCCCAACGACCCCAAGCGGCCCCAAAGACCCCAACCCCAGTCATCCCAACGACCCCAACTGACCCCAACCCCAATCATCCCAACGACCCCAACTGACCCCAACCCCAGTCATCCCAACGACCCCAAGTGACCCCAACCCCAGTCATCCCAATGACCCCAACGACCCCAACTGACCCCAACCCCAGTCATCCCAACGGCCCCAAATGGCCCCAACCCCAGTCATCCCAACGGCCCCAAATGGCCCCAACCCAGTCATCCCAATGACCCCAACTGACCCCAACCCCAGTCATCCCAACGACCCCAAATGGCCCCAACCCCAGTCATCCCAATGACCCCAATGACCCCAACTGACCCCAACCCCAGTCATCCCAACGACCCCAACCCCAACGACCCCAACTGACCCCAACCCCAGTCATCCCAACGACCCCAACTGACCCCAACCCCAGTCATCCCAATGACCCCAACGACCCCAACTGACCCCAACCCCAGTCATCCCAACGGCCCCAAATGGCCCCAACCCCAGTCATCCCAACGACCCCAACCCCAACGACCCCAAATGACCCCAACCCCAGTCATCCCAACGACCCCAACTGACCCCAACCCCAGTCATCCCAACGGCCCCAAATGGCCCCAACCCCAGTCATCCCAACGACCCCAACCCCAACGACCCCAACTGACCCCAACCCCAGTCATCCCAACGACCCCAAGCGGCTCCAAAGACCCCAACCGCAGTCATCCCAACGACCCCAACTGACCCCAACCCCAGTCATCCCAACGACCCCAAGCGGCCCCAAAGACCCCAACCCCAGTCATCCCAACGACCCCAACTGACCCCAACCCCAATCATCCCAACGACCCCAACTGACCCCAACCCCAGTCATCCCAACGACCCCAAGTGACCCCAACCCCAGTCATCCCAATGACCCCAACGACCCCAACTGACCCCAACCCCAGTCATCCCAACGGCCCCAAATGGCCCCAACCCCAGTCATCCCAACGGCCCCAAATGGCCCCAACCCCAGTCATCCCAATGACCCCAACTGACCCCAACCCCAGTCATCCCAACGACCCCAAATGGCCCCAACCCCAGTCATCCCAATGACCCCAATGACCCCAACTGACCCCAACCCCAGTCATCCCAACGACCCCAACCCCAACGACCCCAACTGACCCCAACCCCAGTCATCCCAACGACCCCAACTGACCCCAACCCCAGTCATCCCAATGACCCCAACGACCCCAACTGACCCCAACCCCAGTCATCCCAACGGCCCCAAATGGCCCCAACCCCAGTCATCCCAACGACCCCAACCCCAACGACCCCAAATGACCCCAACCCCAGTCATCCCAACGACCCCAACTGACCCCAACCCCAGTCATCCCAACGGCCCCAAATGGCCCCAACCCCAGTCATCCCAACGACCCCAACCCCAACGACCCCAACTGACCCCAACCCCAGTCATCCCAACGACCCCAAGCGGCTCCAAAGACCCCAACCGCAGTCATCCCAACGACCCCAACTGACCCCAACCCCAGTCATCCCAACGACCCCAAGCGGCCCCAAAGACCCCAACCCCAGTCATCCCAACGACCCCAACTGACCCCAACCCCAATCATCCCAACGACCCCAACTGACCCCAACCCCAGTCATCCCAACGACCCCAAGTGACCCCAACCCCAGTCATCCCAATGACCCCAACGACCCCAACTGACCCCAACCCCAGTCATCCCAACGGCCCCACGCGGCCCCAACCGCCGCCATCCCGTCGCCCCCAGGAGCAGCTCCTGGCTCAGGACCTGACCCGCTTCCCGGCGCTGAAGCCGCGGCTGCTGGAGGCGCTGGAGGAGCTGCTGACGCGGGACATCGCCGCGCTGATGCCGCTGCTGCGCCGCGAGGAGGGGGAGGCGGCGCCCGGGGTGCAGGGAGGGGCGTTCGAGGGAGCGCGGCGGGGGCCGTTCGTGGAGGGGGCGGAGGAGGAGGAGGAGGAGGAGGGGGAGGGCGGCGAGGACGAGTGGGTGGTGACGAAGGACAAAGCCAAGTACGACGAGATCTTCTACGGGCTGTGCCCGCTGGGGGGGAAGCTGAGCGGGCGGCAGGCGCGGGGCTGGATGGTGGGCAGCAAACTGCCGCGCTCCGTGCTCGGCCGCATCTGGCAGCTGAGCGACGTGGATCGGGACGGGATGCTGGACGCCGAGGAGTTCGCGCTGGCCGGGCACCTGATCGGAGCCAAGCTGGAGGGCAGGGGGCTGCCCAACGACCTCCCGCCCCGCCTCGTGCCGCCCTCCAAGCGGCGTCAGAAGGGCTCGGCGGAGTGAAGGGGAATAAAAGGGGCGGAGAGCGGAGCTGAGAGCCGATGTGTGCGGGGAGGGGGGGGGGGGGTGTATGGGGGGGTATGGGGTGTATGGGGGGGGTATATGGGGGGTATGGGGGGGTATATGGGGGGTATGGGGCGTGTGTATGGGGTGTATGGGGTGTGTGTGGGGGTGTATGGGGTGTATGGGGGGGTATATATGGGGTGTATGGGGGGTATATGGGGGGTATGGGGCGTGTGTATGGGGTGTATGGGGTGTGTGGGGGGGTGTATGGGGTGTATGGGGGGGTATGGGGTGTATGGGGGGGTATATGGGGGGTATGGGGCGTGTGTATGGGGTGTATGGGGTGTGTGTGGGGGTATATGAGGTGTATGGGGGGGGTATGGGGTGTATGGGGGGGTATATGGGGGGTATGGGGCGTGTGTATGGGTGTATGGGGTGTGTGGGGGGGTGTATGAGGTGTATGGGGGGGTATGGGGTGTATGGGGGGGTATATGGGGGATATGGGGCGTGTGTATGGGTGTATGGGGTGTGTGTGGGGGTGTATGGGGTGTATGGGGGGTATGGTGTATGGGGGGGTTATGGGGTGTATGGGGCGTGTGTATGGGGTGTATGGGGGGTGGTGGGGTGTATGGGGTGTTATGGGGGGTATGGGTGGTTGTATGGGGGGTATGGGGGTGTATGGTGGGGGTATTGGGGGTGTATGGGGGTATGGGGGTGTGTATGGGGTGTATGGGGTGGTGTGGAGGGGTATGGGGTGTATGGGGGGGGTGTTATGGGGTGTATGGGGTGTATGGGGTGTATGTGGGGGTGTATGGGGGTATGGGGGTTATATGGGGGGTATGGGTGTATGGGGGTGTGTATGGAGGTGTATGGGGTGTGTGTATGGGGTGTATGGGGGGGTTATGGGGGGTTATGGGGGGTATGGGGGTGTGTATGGGGTGTATGGGGGTGTATGGGGGGGTATGTATGGGGTATATGGGGTGTATGGGGTGTGTATGGGGTGTATGGGTGTATGGGGTGTATGGGGTGTATGGGGTGTATGGGGGGTTATGGGGTGTATGGAGGGTGTGTATGGGGGTTGTGTATGGGTGTATGGGGTGTATGGGGGGTATATATGGGGGGTATGTGGGGGTTGGGGGTTATGGGGGGTATGGGGTGTATGGGCGTGTGTATGGGGTGTATGGGTGTATGGGGAGGTGTTATGGGGGGTGTGTATGGGGGGGGTATATATGGGGAGTGTATGGGGTATGGGTGATTATGGTGGGGTTATGTTGGGGTGTATGGGGGTATGGGGGGGGGTTATGGGGGGGTATGGGGTGTATGGGGGTGTGTATGGGGTGTATGGGGGTTATGGGGGATGGTGTATGGGGGTGTGTATGGGGTGTATGGGGGTGTATGGGGGGTATGGGGTATGGGGGTGTGTATGGGGTGTTATGAGGGGTGTATGGGGTGTATGGGGTGTATGGGGGGTGTGTATGGGTGTATGGGTGTATGGGGGGGTATATGGGGGGTGTATGGGGTGTATGGGGGTGTATGGGGTGTATGGGTGTATGGGGGTTGTATGGGGGGTGTGGGGGTTGTATGGGGTGTATGGGGGTGTATGGGGGGTGTATGGGGTGATAGGGGGGTATGTATGGGGTGTGTGGGGGGAGTATTGGGGGTTATGGGGGTGTATTATGGGGTGTATGGGGTGTATGGGGGGTGTGATGGGATGTATATGGGGGGTGTATGGGGGTGTATGTATGGGGTGTATGGGGTGTATGTAGTATGGGGGGATATGTATGGGGGGTGTAT